>NC_137826.1:32157190-32454690 GCF_963921795.1 Nannobrachium achirus
CTGTCTTCTAAAACCATTTTTGATTCATCGATTGACTGACTGACTGACTGACTGACTGACTGACTGACTGACTGACTGACTGATTTATTGATTGATTGGTGTTTTTATTGACAAAAAAGCATTGAAAAAAGGAATTATATTCTTATACTATATTTTAGGATAAAATGCATGAAAAATAGTTTATTTGCTGTTTGTGAGCATGAAAATGATTTTCATTTTTGGAATAGACAATATTGCTGTCCAGATCATTAAATGTGAGTGATTTGTTGAATTTGGATTAATTTTGATTGCAAGCAGTGTGACACGCCTAAATCAATCTATTATTTAATGTACACTTTAAATATTAAGGAAATGCTGGGCTGAGGCACTTTAGACAGTCAGATCTGCCAACCACACCTCATTTTAAGACCCACACAGATTTTCACGCCCAGTGTGAAAATTACATCTCTTCGTTGGTTGGAAACTAGCAACGAAACTGCATTTTTGCACCACTTTAGAAGAATTCAATCAAGTCCAGACAATGTCTGGGCTCTACTCACACCAAAGATTTTCTAAAATGTATTTTTTGAAAAACTAAGAGTTCTAACTTTTTGATTTACAAATGATGATACGTGGCATGTATTGAGTCATTACACTATACACCACCTCACCCCCACCACTCCCAGTTTTTGCTCTGTTGTTATATCAGAGTTGAAGGAGGAGGACTGCTCTGCACTCAGACCTGTTCAACATTGAACACAGATACTGTAAGGCGGTGATGGATCATTATGTTGTGCATACAAAGAGTAGATGCACATCATGTGACGGTCACACTTTAGCAGGTCGATATACTATATTCTCTCTCTCTCTCTCTCTCTCTCTCTCTCTCTCTCTCTCCAGCCTCCAGACTCCACAGAAACATCTGTGCTTCACAGCTTTTCAATGCAGTTATTCAAGCAGAACACTGTGTGGCTCCATCTGATAGAGGGTTAAGGACCTCTCTGCTGCTCACAAAAAGCCCCTCATGTGGAGGTGAGGCCAGGCTCACTCCAGGGAAGAACTCTTTCTCTGACCCCCCCCCCCCCCCCCCCCACCCATCCACCCAAAACACCTCCTTCCTTCTCTTTCACTCTTCCTTTTCTCAAAGCTCAGAAGAAAGGTTCAAAGGATAATGGCTGTCTTATCACTATGTAAAAAGGGAATGGGGGAGCTCCAGTGAAGTGTCTGGCCTTTTGTCACAATGAAGAAAAGAGCAAAAGTCCATTTCAGTGTGCTATATGCACTCAAACACTTCACAAGCATTCAGAAGGTGCACTCTCCACAAAGAAGGTATGGAAGCTCTTTAACTAAACCAGTGTCAAATCCTTCTCCATTGAAGAACCTCCCAAGGCGACAAGACTCAGACATAAGGCTGTGCATCGTTTACTTAGACTTTAGCTGTAGCTGTTCGAGGTCTCCTTTCTCCACATAAACCTGCGTGACATAATCCACTTGACCTCTTAGCCACCTATGCCCTATCCTTTATACGTCATTGTACTGTATGACGGTGTCGTGCGAAAATAGCTGATCTACAAGCTCATAATGTGATGTGTTGTCAACCTGTAGATCGTCTATTTTAGCTAGTTTAGACATTGTATTTAATTGTTTGAAGATCGTTGTTTAAAATGACCTGCCAAAAATAAGGACACCAAGTTGAAAGTAGTTAAGTAGTTATTTCAAAAGTCTTCCCTGGCTCTGCATAAAAATAAAAAAATAAATGTACATTTAAGAGAGCATCAATGATGCAGAGATGAATGAGAGATGAAAAGGGGGACATGTGGAGTGATCTTGTCCAGTTTCTGTCAAAGGATATGTTAAACGACAGCATTATGGATAAAGCAATTGGTTATGTTCCTCCAAAAACTAACATTGGTGTAAGGTGGGAGTGTTATGTGGTATGGTGAAGTGGCCATTCGAGCCAAAGTTGACCAATTGTGCCAGGTTTTGAGAGATGTTGGGACCAATCAACTGATCAACTTATTATAAGAATAATAACTTATTATAATAAATATGTACACGTAAAATGATATTATCCGGATACAGTAAAAGTCACTGTCGGCCATCATTCTCCCTTCAATGTTATTTTAACAATGCTGGCAATTATCAAAGATATGAGAGTGGCTCAGTGACAATGAACCAATATTAAGTGACAACGCCTTCAACTATTCTTCTATGCAGGAAGTCAAGTCGTTGTCTGGAAACCACAAACTGCAATGTGCTGCATCCATGCTCGAGTGGTTTTTACAACTGTCACTTTAACAAGGAGCAGTGGGCCAAACTTTAGCTCCCCGAAATGCTTTTGTGATTGCAGAAGCGGGTGGAAGGAAATACAATTCTGAAGTACAAGACTATACTTTTCTCATGTTCAAAGCACAGTTGAGACCAAGCAAGCCGCGTTCAATGAGGAGAAGCACATTTTTACTCTTCAAAAAGGAATAGTCTTTTTCATAATGGTAAACCTAATCAGGGGGAAATAATCTATACTGGAACAGTGTGTGTGTGTGTGTGAGTGTGAGTGTGAGTGTGTGTGTGTGTGTGTGTGTGTGTGTGTGTGTGTGTGTGTGTGTGTGTGAGTGTGTGAGTGTGTGTGTGTGTGTGTGTGTGTGAGCGTGCGTGCGTGCGTGCGTGCGTGCGTGTGTGCGTGTGTGTGCATGCCCACAAAACTGGGTAATAAACATAAAAGCACCATTGAGCAGGTACGGTTACAGTATACGATTCATCAGTTTTTATGACACCTAACTTCGCAACGAAAGTGACTGTATTTTCTTTTTATTGAAGTGGTTTGGGGCAGCCGGCTAACATAAGTCCTTGCATATGTGATTACTAATGATAGTCGCCACAGGGTGAATGTCACCACTTATTCCAGTAACTTTCCTTCCTGTTGACATTAACAAAATGGCTTGAGAGCAACATTTGAAAAAGACAATTCCTCAAATCTGTCAGGATTACATATTTATGAGGTCCCCTGCTCAGCATCCAAGGAGGTCGCTATGGTGATGTGAAAGTGATGTATATTCTAACAGGGAATTTTGCATGTCATGTCAGAATGCCTGCAAGCACTGTTGTAATGGTTGGCATGTATTCTCTCATGGCAATGAGAGTAGCCTTCGGAACGACGACTACGCAATTAGAAAGCCCTTCATTTCTGAGGCCACGATACAAAGAGCTGCCATAAAATTGTGATACATTACCCAGAGAGCCAGCTGGGACTTCTCTGTGATCGAGTTATGCCTCCAGAATACGCTTAAACCCTTGTGTAGTAAGTATTTAAAAATGCACCATTCCTTGTGTCAAAACCACAAATAAAACCACTATGCCTACCGACCATGTGCCTAATTCATACAAAGCTGTCATACACATACTCTTTGCAAATAATGGCACATTTCTGTGTTGTGCTACTGACTCACCTGCCAGTGAGGAGCCCTCAATGGGAGGACCTAGAGCCTTCTTCCTACTCCTCCAGACCAACACTCCCTGCTAACATCACCCTCCCCACCTGGCTTCCCTCCCCCGAACACCGGCCAATTGTGTAGATGCTCGACAAAGCCGGATGCGCCACGGTGGATTCGAACCCACAACCTTAGCAGTGGTGGGCAGGCACTTTACCAGTTACCACCCCAGCGAGCCACGGTAACATTTCTAAAATTGCTTACTTTGGTAAAGTAACCTGAATTATGGAGATTGCATAATTATGTATAATACATTAGAATACCAAAGTTAACGTCAGTTTAAGAGATTAACAAGTTTTAAATGAGATTTAAATCAGAAATATTCTACGATGGACGTAGTTTCATTATAACGTACATTTCACAACATAATATGTACCTGTAAAAAAAGCATGCACCTTTCGTAGAGCAAAGAATATTTTGAGACATAATGTATGACTAGGAGAAAAATGGCTGATTGCTGGCCCGAAAAGGCCAAAATGACAACTTATAAGGTGACAAGCTGGTGCTTTTGTACCATATGGCCTTGGTAAGATGGAGAGCTTGGTTATGCCTTTTTGCCTCACTGAGGCTTTTCATGTAAACACAGTATGCTGTGAGTTTTCTAGAGGAGCTTAACCTTGGCCTTGTCCGTTAATAACACACGTCTTTCTATTGCCATGCTGCAGGACACAACTCATTATGGAGTCATTTTATTAATAGGGCTTTCCTCTCCACACTCTTACAGAGCTCCGCCTGTCAAAATGGACTATGCCTGCAAGCCACATCCATGAAAACACCTCCCTTATTCTCAGGCAAGGAAATATTGGGGTTCGCTGTTAAAACGGTAATTGCAGAAGTGAGCAAACCATGTACCCAGGAGCAAACAGTTTAAAGAAGAGGATTCATTCGGAATGTTGCCTCTCCACTGGCCAAGTCAAAATTGGCATTCTCTTACACAAAGTAACATATAATGCTGAAAGTGTAAAAATTGACCCTTATGACTGAAATTATCACAATGGATTTCATCGTGTAGCAAAAAGGCACAAAACCAATTCAAATCACTGTACTCGCCCTTTCTCTTCCCACAAAATGTCAACATAGCAATGATCATAGATGGGTCAGGGTCAGAAGATATTCTGACAGGGATGGAAAGACTAGATGAAAATAGGTCATGGAGGTTGGATAGACAGCACAGAATGAAGCGGAATTTGAGAACAAGGTTTCCCAAGTATGAGTTTTGGTTGCAAAGGATATAAAGAGTAAATCTGCCATCTACTCTGTGTGTGTGTGTGTGTGTGTGTGTGTGTGTGTGTGTGTGTGTGTGTGTGTGTGTGTGTGTGTGTGTGTGTGTGTGTGTGTGTGTGTGTGTGTGTGTGAGTGTATGTGTGCATGCGTGCGAGAATGTGTGCGTGCGTGTGTGACGTGTGTGTGTGTGCGGGCATGAAGCAGGCACAGCTGTATTTGTTCATTTGCCAGATGGTTCTGCATATCTGCCCCCTTTGTTTCACGGTTCAACAGTGTCTCATGGGCAACGCCTCTGTTCTGGTTGTCTGTTGCACTTAAACCTTTTCTTTCGAGGTGGCTTTTGCAGTCATCAGGCCTTGCTGCAGTGGTGTAAGTAACTGTATGTTCTCCTCTGTCTCGTGGTTTGTTGCCTATCTGTGGGTTTTTGGCCTGGCTGTGGTGTCTGGTGGCTTGCCCTTTCGAATTCTTCCACCTCATTGTCACTTGCCCCACTGTCCTCTTCCGCCCAGACTCTGTGGAATTTGAATTGTCTGTTATCATCATCTATATTTAGCAGTTTACTTTAGCTGCTCCACCCTCTCCGTTAAAACTGTCAACTATAGAGTCATAACTCCTTACGAGGCGTGTGAATCTTTTGGTATCCCCCTGCAAGCATTTGTTTTGCACCAAAAACATTCCTCGGGCTAAAAACTGACCCCCAATAGTATGGTTTAGTGATGAGTCATCACTTTTTCTGTCCCTTTTTAGCCCGGGGAATGTTTTTCGTGCAAAACAAATGCTTGCAATGGATTCAGGATCATGAAGAACCCCTAGTAAGACCCCTCACATGCTACTTAAATAAGATTTTTTTGGAGGTCATTTTTTTCCTGTATAGTAAGTGAAGGGACCCAAACGTGAACCCCCTGAATTCACCTTGATCCACTAAGAATATTTTGGAAGATTTTTAACATGTGTTTTGGATGACTCTAAGGATCATAAAAAACCTTGAACCGTTACTATTGCAATTTCTTTTGGGTCAAACCTCAGATTGACTAGCCTAACAGTTCTTAGTCAGAGAGTAGACACAGACATTGTGAGGGGGGACACACACCGGCGGCGGTTGGGCACGCGTCAAAACAGCCGCCTCCATTATTTTAAATGAACATACCCGCACCGGAAAAATGTCCGCGCACCCTCCGCAGCCGGTGTGTGCTCCACTTAACAAGACAATAACACACTCTCTCTCTCGAAGATGGCACTTACATTTCAAGTCGTTCTTAGATTGGCTGATGATAAAAACATAACTGCCAGGATTTAACAATCAGACGTTGTAGATCACAGAGACATTTGAATTATGGAAATCGGTTCAGAATTAAGTACGGTAACACAGTAGGCACTGTGCCCCATCAGAACATAACACATGTTGCCTAATAATAAATCATCCATGTTATTTACACAGCAAGTCAAGAGCAATTTCTTCTTCACAAAACACAATCTAATAATACAGGAATGCCTTTAATCTTACCTGTGCCCTCCCTGTGTTTCAACCCTGCTGCTATTACTGCTACCTGAATTTCCGACTGGGGATCAATAAAGGTTTATCTTATCATATAAATATATCTGTTAGTGTGATAATATATGCTTTTTATGACCAAGTATCAGCTGTTAAATTTTGCAGCAATATATTATTTTTATTCAGAGTGAGAATTCACAGGAACTGAGCAATTCAAAGCAGCGTATGTGTTACACTGTGACTGTAATCTTTTTACAGTATTAAAACTCAAATCCTATGATGTTATCATTATCTTGAATTAGAAAACTTCCCCCCCCCCTATCTCTCTCTCTCACAGACACATGAATTATTACATTAAATAACTGAGTTCGGGGAGACTATAAAAATCAAAACAGTGAGGCACTTGCATTAAGGTACCTTTGTCACCCCACCTCCCAACTGGTCATGTCAATGAAGGGAAGAGGTCAGTCTCTGCTTCCTCATTCATTATTTCGAATGGGAATCTTCCATGTTTGGCCATGTTACTGCTTGTAATATTTAAGAACAAAACCAATTATTGAAAACATATATTGTTAACAAAATGTTGCTAGAGTATGTATGGCCTGCTCATAAATAAAGCACCACACTTTGAACACATTTCCAGTGCGCCAGCTTGCCTCGTAATCATGTGTGAAGACGAATGATTAAAAAAAATGTGTTAGCTTGAGTTGAATAGCATTCATTTCACTCACAATGGGAAATATTCCTAATACCTGCAGTGGTTTTGTTAGATTACGCTTAAGCCTATCTTTTTATAAAAGGCCATTTCAATAATTTGACATTTTCTCTACACTATGGGAGTGAATGAAAGCCAATAAAACCAATGTGTTTTCTCCTTTTCATGCAAAGCACTGTCATCTGTCATGTGTGATAGCTCGTCTCTCTTTGTCAGCGCAAGTACAGGAGGCCTCCATTTGAATATGGTTACACAGCCCTCTATTTATTAAAGCTTGGATTAACATGACAGGAAGTTTTGTCTGGGGGCTCTTTAAGATGGCTCAGAGAGGCAATCTGGTGACAGTAATAGGATCCAGCTAATATACTTGACTGATGCTCCTTTTTCCAGTGTTATAAAGAAGAACAATGGGGGCGGGGGCTGGTCGGATACAGTAGGATTTGTATTAGCCTGTGTGTGTAATCAGCCACCGTTAGCGTCACCCCACTGCAAATGTGAGGAGCTGAAGAATTAAATACATAAATAAACAGTAAAGGTCACAAGGGTATCAATCAGGAAGCCTTTGTTTCAATTGAGCACATAGACAAAGGCAGTAATATCAATGAGCGAGCTTGCACTTTAGATAGCGATCAGTCCCAAGGTTATAAAAGTTATCCAAGATATTCAGATCTACTCCTCCTACATCATACAAGCAATTGAAGCAAAACCACAGTCACTCATACCTCAGAACACTCGTGTTTTCCTCATCTACGTATACTTTAGCATTGAATCTGTGACTTATTTTCTTTTAAGAGATTTGTCTGGCATGCACACAAGAAAAAGCTCACTGATAGCTTGTCTTTCTCTTCTTGTTCTTGCTTTTCACATTGCTGCTTTATGACCGGCAAATGCCAAAATAAACCTTGCTTGCTTCTGTATGTCCAACTGGTGCTATAATTTGAGTGTGTATTGAAAGGTAGACAACATATCGATTTGTGCACACATCTGCTTGAGAAATAGAGGCAATTGTTTCTCACAGTCCATTTGAATATACAAGAGCGGTCAAGGGATCATGTATTTTTGCAAAGGGAAGAAGTTGTCATTTTCCTGGTTCGCCTGACAAATAGCCAGTGAAGATTTTGCATTAGATTTTGGATTATTGCAGAAGTTTATTCATGTTGTTCAGCAAGGTAATCTTCACAAATGAACACCACTTTTATTATTTGAATCATCATATATGCAATCTCTAGAAGTAAAAAGCACATTTTATGCTATAATAGAAATATTTTCTTTAAAGATGAACTGAAATGTTAGTTTGAAAAATATTACAATTTGGTATTGCGATGGGATGAGAATGGGAGCAGAACTGCACCAGACCATTCTTCATATAGACACACACACACACACACACACACACACACACACACACGCACACACACACACACACGCACACACGCACACGCACGGACACACACAAAATGGGCCTGTAAGGGTGGATTTGTACTCTCACAAGTTAAATGAACACTCAGGACTTTACGATGTATTAAATCAGCATACGTATAGGCCTAAAGGTACCGTGCACTGCGCAAGAGATGAAGGACAGCCTCAGGTCTGGAGTTGCTGTGGACCTTTGACTTCTTGGCTGATAGTGCCATTTGCGTGCTACCGCACAATCTGGTCTGTGAATGCATTTGACAGCACCCTTTCATTTTGTTTAGGTGGGGGAATTCGGCTAGGCTCGTATTTAAAAGGATATGCCAGTCACCTGCTCTGCCTCTTGCAATTGTTCTCTCTCTCTCTCTCTCTCTCTCTCTCTCTCTCTCTCTCTCTCTCTCTCTCTCTCTCTCTCTCTCTCTCTCTCTCTCTCTCTTTCCATTTAGTGACAGAATCAATTAGAGATAGTTAAAGTTTAGTGGCTCAGTGGGAGCTGCATGTATGTGGGCAGATGAGGACCTCACCATGGGCAGCTCCTCCGTGACAGCCATCACAGCAGAGTTATCAGTTGATCAGAGTGCCGTCGCTCCGACGGAGAGGTCAGAAGCCTCTGGAAGATTGATAATTCAGTCCTATAATAATGGCCTCATAACTATGACTGCCGTTGATTTCTGAGCTGCATTAACCTATAATCATCAAAACTGAATCTAAACAAAAGGCCATGCCAACATAATCAAGAAATATGGTTCAGGGAGGCAACCAGTGTTGAATAATTTGGTGCGTCATTTTACTCATTTCTTGATGATTCCTGGTGGTGTGGTGGGAAGATAAGATAAACTGTACCAACAAGCATGGTTGTGGTTTTGCAAAAGGATGATTATGTCCACTTTTTCATTCTTCAATCAAATGTATTATTGTTTTATCTTTCATGTTGAGTTCACTTGGAAGTTTCCAGTTTAGCTGTCACCATGCTGCAGACATGTATTGTGCCTTTTCTTTGCAATTAGCCACGCACATTCACCTCAACACATACATGCCACTTAAAATCTTCACATCTACCTGCACATGGGCCTCTTCTAGCGCCACCATGAGGTTGCTTTTTGCAGACTCTTATCTCCGGCACCGTTGGCCCTATCCATGCCAAACTTTGCACACACACTCCTTGGCTTGCAAACCACAACCTCCGCCCCTGATTTCTCACATGCCCCATAGCGCCACCATGAGGTCTTTTTGTCTGTATGTACAGAGACACCAGTCACCAACTAGTGAAGTATAATGTCTCTCATACAGAATGTAATATCCTAAGTGCACTGCAGATGTGTGTGACCTTCAAGACCTCCCATATGCATACCACACCCCCACACACATTATACACTCAGTGACACAAACATGCATGCACAAACGCACGCACGCACGCACGCACGCACACACACACACACACACACACACACACACACACACACACACACACACACACACACACACACACACACACACACACACACACACACACACACACACACACACACACACACACACACACACACACACACACACAGTGATTTTTGGTTGGTTGGTGAAAAACACACTAAATCTTGACAGAGAAAGAGGTCCTTAAAATGTGTTTTTAAAGTTTTTAGCCAAAAAAACAAACACTCAGATAATTGCTCTTTTTGAATGGAATGACTAATGAATTGTTCTGGTCATTGGAGGAACCGTTGAGGAGGTTTTCTGTCAATCATTGTTGTCAATCTGTAGCGTGTTACAGTAGAGTGAAAGTAGACAAGTGACAGACATACATAATGTTTGGGTGAATTAAATTAGACATTTATATTAGTTTTAGATATCGGCAGACATATTGTTTTGCTCTGTCATGTTTGATCGTGCAACCTTTACTGCGGTATCTCAGGTCCCTGAACTCTCCATTCTGGTGCATTCTAAATGTGTGTAATAAATTGGCTACGATATAAAGTCCTGGGGAGAATATTCACCTTTCTGCAAGATACAAAGACTTTGTTTACCGTAAGGATGGCTGTCTTATGTGTTGTGTTGCAGGCTGTAGTTGCCATATTATTATTATTATTATTAACTTTTCTATTGATCACACTACTGCATATAATATATTTTTCTAATAGGCCTGATTGAATTTGTCACCAATATCACCATTAAAAACATACAGAGAGAAACAAGTTATTCCAAAACAGAGAAAAACAATCAAAGTGTTATTATGGTTGCCAGGCGCTAATATTTTTCTTTAGAATGGAATATCTAAATGCTTACACCACCCCTCGGTTGAAACTTTCATTCCCATATTTGTGGAATATTAGTAACAATAATAAATATGATATACTGTATATTAATTGCGACCGTCAAGGTCGCAGTTATTATCAAAACCTCCACCGGCTGTCAGTCTGTCCGTCACGTCACACTTATCCCCTACTCAAACCACAACCTCCACCAATCATTTCTCACATGGCCCTCTTCTAGCGCCACCATGAGGCCGATTCTTGCAAAATACATTTTTGGACACTGCTCTGATTTTGCCCTAAAATCACACAAAGCGGTACACAGTATCTCTAAAGTCATGTCATCAACATGGATCTGTCCCATTTCCTATATTCCCTAATGATTGCCTACCATTGCCTTCTAAAGTTTGTGTATGCGACCTGGCGGTCGCTTATCTCCCGATTAGGGAGTCTAACTGGTATTCTTACACTCAGTGTAATAGTTCATGTTCTCAGTTCAATAATATTGCATTTGCAACATTAACTTCAGTGCCCTTTAAATTAGTGTATTTAGCTCAAGATCAGATTAGAATTCCTTACTGGTCATTATATTTATTATATTTATATTATATTCTTGGCGCTGCTGTCATTATGACTGAAAGGGGCTGATACATTTCACAACATTGCGTTCTGTATGGATGTTGTAATGTGCTGGGTAAAATGCTGATTGCTACAGTACTACGAAAGCAGCGCATAATCCATTCACATACTGTACAGTGTGCTTTATATGATATATTGTTCTTCTTTTCTTTTTAAAACTCAATTTCATCAGATCTTCCAGGGTCTGACACGCTGCTATTTGCTGTCACCCTTAGACAGGCATTTTTCCTCAAAGCATTGATCTGAACTATCATGGTTGAGAGAAACACAGTGTTTGAGCAGTAAATATATTTGCTAGCGTACAGAAACTGGCAGTATACCGGTATGTATAATGTTCTATCTAAATTAGTTCACCAGTCACTAAGCCCTTTATAAACGAGAAATCGATTTGAATATTATGCCTTCTGACTACCCAGCAGACAATATGCAATCCATCACAGCTTAACTCTCCCAACGCTTTGAACGTTCACGTTCGCCCGATTTCGCAAGACCTCTCCGCCAATACGGCGCTCGTTCGGTTCGTTCGTCTGATGACTGTAAGCTGATGAGGGGTCGCGCGGCCGTGTACTATAAACACATTTTCCGCGGTGATGGTGTAAAAAATCCATTATGCGTTAGATCAACGGAGAACAATTCACTTCCTTGTTGATTTCCTCTGGCTGTAAGGCTCTGTGGCCAGTGACTGGTCTTCTTCTTCTTCAACACATAACAGGCAAATTCACATTCATTCTCGCATGACGCCGCCCTCTGCTGCCTGGCAGACCAAAGTGCACTATTGCACAACCAAAAAAAATAAAAATAAATAAATGAATGTCTGTCTGTCTATCTACTATAACGTCGCAAAGGTAAGCCGCTTTTTGATGGCACCAGACCCAATAAATAAATAAATAATCTGGCAGTAGGAGAGTTAATAGCATTATTTTTGAAAATGTCAAATGACTCACAATAAATATTTTCATTTGTTTATACAATGAAGAATATTATAATATAACTTCCATCAGGATAGTTTTCTGGAGTCAAATCAAAGCAACAAACTCTGTTTATTCCTATCAGTTGACGGGTATAACTGCATGCACATTTTATTACTGGGGAATCTAAATGACACATAGCCATCTTTATTATCTGCATCAATAGAGTGTATGCACGTGACATCATCATCATACCAGGAAGTTATGCCACTCGATTTGCCATTCACTTTAGGCATGCGCATCCCCTCTATATGCATAAACAAACTGCTTGGATTCACTGGTAAAAAAAATAAATATAACTAGTAAGACGCCCCAGGGTGACGTGCATCCAGATGGCCAAGAATTGACCCGACCTCGCCCTTTAGGTCGAGGTCGAGTCAATTCTTGGCCATCTGGCCAGTGCATATCGGACCAGTTACCCATATATGGAGATCCCTGCTGTAAGAGCCCAAACATGCTTACTCAGTTATTCGTTATGTGTCTATGACAACTGACATTATACCCTTTTATGCCACTACATGGAGATCCCTGTCTGTAGAAGCAGCCGTTAGTGTGATATGTGGCCTCCATATATGGGCATTCCCATAAGAAGTCCTGTTAGATATGGGCTTAATATTGATGACATCAGGGAACTCCATATATGGGCATAAAAGGGATTCTGTTAGTGTGACGCCAGAGCTTGATGTCAGAGCGGCAAACCCATTCTGTTAACAGTGGTTCCCCTGACATCACAGTGATGTCAGAGCATGATGTCACAGTGATGTGTCAGGGGAACCACAGTGTCAGGCATGACAAAGATACAGACAAGATATACCGGTTTTCATAGTTAACTGCGACCTACGGTTGCAATAATAGTTTGTTGGGACTCGTAGTGTAGTGATAGTAACAAGGGAACATTCTGGTTATGTTCAGGATAGGAAATCATTTTAGTGGAGGTTAGTCAGTACGGTTAAGTTAAAGGATAGGGATGGCAGTGAGCCTCGAACTGGGCACACATTCTAAGGCCATCAAGATGTCTTTCTATAACTCTAACGAGCACAGATAACTTGCATGTGTCAGCCTTAGATATTATGTTCAGAGTCAAGCAGTGTGGAGCCTCGCCTCGCCTCTGAGGCTCCTGGCTTCCCTTCAACCGGCGGTGCCTTCCTGATGCCATCTCTGCCTCCCTCGCAGCCCCTCTGATCTCTGTCAACAGGCGACAGAAGCAACGCATATAGCTAACAGCTATAAGTCAGCCCATCTGCAGCATGAGCGTTTTACAAATTCATTCAGCGTGGGCAAGACTTGCTATGTGATTTAGCAAATAACAGCTGATCTCTTTACACCTGACAAGGCGTGTGCAGTACGTCGGAAAGGTGCTTTCCATGACAAATGCAGGCGACAAAGAAACTAAATCTAAGCATACTGCATACTCAATGTAGAGTGGCACAAGAGAAATCAAAAGCGACTCTGACAGTGGGCAAAAAAGTGGAAATGTATTCAGTTCATCAAGAAATGTCACGAAGTGTCTTCCCTGGCTCCCTATCATTGTCTGGATCTCTGCCGATGGGGGTTTATGAGCTGCCGCTGGCCCAGGTGGGAGGCCTTGCTGCTGTCCAGCTCAGGTCCAAATTAAGTCTGTGGTGGGTTCAGGGAGATGCAAAGACCCTCTGTGGTTACTCAATGGAGTAATAAAATTGACATTATACTAAATCACCCCAGACCCCAGCATCATCCGCTGTTTGTCATCTCTCCCTCTCTACTGCTCCCCCTTTCTCAGAGAGTTTGTCAGGGTTGGTGATTAGCTGTCACCCTCTGCAGAAGTAGATAACACGGCCTGTCTCCCCTTTGGGAGCATGCTCACATTTAAATAGGAAAACAAACAAACGCATGTAAAAAAAAAAAAAAATGACATGTCCAGTCAGAATTAATTTCACTGTGAATCTACTGAATTTTGGGGTACAAATGGACCCAAGTTGTGTTACTCCTCAGAAGCAGTGTTATCAGTTTACTCCACTGTCAGCTTCAGTGAGAAGAATCCCAAAGATAGACCTGCAAGTGAGCATTGCTTCCAAGGAAAAATCCCATCCTCAAATATAGCTCTGCTCATTTTCGATGGAATTGCAGTCCCTCCTTTTTCCATAGTAGTGTAATATATAACTGTTTAAAAGTATCCATGTGAAAAACTGGAAGCTGTATGCATCCATCCTCTCTGCAGAAAGTGCACCATCTAAGAAGACAACTAAACCAATCATTTCAACGACAGACCACAACAGATTTGTCAAAAAAAGAAAAGAAAAAAGCTTTGAGCTAGAGACCTGCATTGGGACTGGGATCCCACAGGTCCTGCGGGACCCAACGCAAATGTTGCTGGTGGTTTTAAATAGCTGAGGGCAGGAAAGGGCAGTCAAAAAAAGAG
The DNA here is from genome assembly GCF_963921795.1 of Nannobrachium achirus. Taxonomy (NCBI): domain Eukaryota; kingdom Metazoa; phylum Chordata; class Actinopteri; order Myctophiformes; family Myctophidae; genus Nannobrachium; species Nannobrachium achirus. The sequence goes on from NC_137826.1 coordinate 32,171,753, forward strand.
GAAAGAATAGAAAAAAACTATGGGTTCTGCAAAATTCCACAATAAACGGGATATAGCACACTGAAGCATGTGTGGCCGTCAACACATTCATCTTATGGCTAAATAAAAAAGGAAAAATACATTTTCAAGACAGATATGTGCATTATATGCATCGACTGTAATTAATAACCTTAACTGTCAAGAAGTAAGTGTAGCCAAGCCTACTGTGTCGCTGTCCGTGGTGCTGTAATGGCCATATCTCAGTCTAACTGTCATTCTGTGTTTCTGTTTGTAATGTTTTAGTGTGGGTCCAGACAGTTTTTGAGACTACACATAAGTATATATGCATGGGGCAGGAGTGGTCGGTCAGAAATGAGTGGCGAGTGATCAGAAATGAAATCACTGCGGGTGCAGGCGGTTATGGTTAGATATTCAACGAGTAGGACAGGAGCGGGAATAAGGAAACAGTCCTGCGCAGGGCTCTACTTTAACCATGGAACTATAAGCCTATCTGTCGGTCAGCAGCTGTTTCTGTCAAACATAAACCAAGAGCTGGTTGCACCTTATTACTGATGACATGCTTGTTTTAATTTAAATACTTGTATCTCTTTTTTGCCAAAGCAATGAGCTTTAATGCCGCTTGTGTTTAGTTTACAAAACAGCTGTCACTCACCCCACATACATATTGTGTTTGCTCATATTTATTTGACCAAAATCAAATCAAATCAAATCATACAGTGCCATTACAACAAATCAATTTGCCCTCTCTCTGAATATCGCCTGTCACAATGCAAAGAGGGATTCAAATAGAAACGATAAAAACCCATTTTTTACTCAAAGTGAAGCTCAAACAATATGGGCCAACCGCAGCATTTTTGCAGGCAGTGCGTCATCACAACACAACAAGGGGAAATCTCTCGGGAGAGATGACACCTTGGTTATGGGGAACACGATAAATAAATAAAAAGTAAGCAGGGTGACATGGGGTGTGGGGCTGAGAGACGAAGCTGAGGTTGCAATGAGAAAGAGAAATAGAGTGAGGATGATACATGGAGACAACAAGATGGAGATAGAGACGTGTTGAGACGCTGCATGCACATAGTGAAGGGCAGGGAAACAGCAACATGTAGAGATAAACCCTTCGGCACACATTGGCTTTTAAGACTGATTTGGCAGCTCAGCTCCATGTCACTTGGCAGGCAGCAAATCATGCCCCCAATCATCTGTTGATCAGTGACTTACTACATGGCCTTTTACTTCAATTTAACACTCTTGGATGATTTGCTGAGGCACTTGGAACACATACAGTACAGTAAGTAGTGAATTGCAGTACATTCACCATTAACATATGGCTGGCTGTGATACAAATGGCCATTCAGCTAGATTGGAGACGGGCAAATCAAAGCATGCTGAAACACACTTACAGTATATGGACCACTCTAATACTCATTAAGATTTCATTGATCAGCAACCATAGAGTCTGCACAGAACACTGAACAATGCTGAGTTCATTTAACTCTGAAAGGGCACACATGCAACCAAATGGACCCTTGTGAGTTGCACATGGACAAAAGATTTAACTACGTATTCGTAAGGAGCCCAAAGAAATGCACTTACAGAGGTAATCAAATGTGTAACTTCTAATCCCATGCCAGCAAAGACCTCAACAGACCCAGCAGACATTTTGACGGATAAACACAGCTGACAGTAATAACATTTATTGTGTGGGTGTGTTTCATTAGGTGTTACTGTGTCGGCACGGACAGCTCCTGTACAGTTAACTTTATTCTGACACTCAGTAAGGGCACTCGTGGCCACTGGCCATTGCACATTTGTGACCATACCCGTGTCAGATTGTCAAATGCATCAAAGTTCAACAAGGTTGATCTCCTTGCGACAGCACAGCCACATCCAACGTACCACAATCGGAAGCCCCACCCATTCACTCAGGACGCTCACATAGAATGGACGTGAATGGGACAGGACTCTTTCAGTCATTCATGTGTGGCTGTACCTACACGTAAATGACTCACACTCAAAATTACAGTTATTACCAGAAGTAGCGCTTACCTGTCAGAATGTGAGAAGGGTCAACTGCTGTCAGTTATTCACCCAGACACTTATGTGTAGCAAAAGCACAGCGTCTCCACTGAGGATAGGAATAAAGTGTAACTGTGACCAGACAGGAAAATAATCTGTATAATCCAGATCGAATGCCTAAAGGGTTTTATAGATTGACGGCATAGATTTTCTCACTGACTCCATTTCTACCTGGCTTAGGTCTAATTCAACTCAATTAAGTCGACCCGTGAGCCCAAGATTTCACGGTGAAAGCAATCATTCATCTTCGTGGCCAGCCACTTCATCTGGGCAAAAAGAAAACGAAGATGACCTCCCCATAAGCCCAGCTCTGCACATTCTCCGTACACATCATTAAGCCTCTCAATACACTTTCAGCTGCAGCATCTCTGTTTCAATTACTACAGTTGACATCTAACAAACAGGCCTTTATGGATGGTCTGACCTCACACTTACTTGTACAAATCTGGGCACAGCAGGCGCCTACACAGTTTTGTGTATTGTGTGAATTTGTTCAGTATTCTCCCCTATCCCCTCTAGAGTTAGGTTAGATATCTCTTGGTTTCAGTACGATTTATCAAAGGTGCAAATTTTAGTTTTGGATGCTTACCCTTGTCTTCCCTGAAAACGGAATTAAAATAAAAGAGTTTTAGAGGCTTAATCCTGTCTTCCCTGAAGACAGAATAAAAATAAGTGCATTGGCAGCAATGACTGAAGCAGAAAGCATACACACAGAAACTACAGCACATGACTAAACATCATGTGCTGCTTAAGGTAAATACTAAAACTTTAAAAACACTTGAACACAATGACACAATACTCATACCAGTGGCAAACTAGGATTGAATAAGTAATGCTTTCATAGTGGAGCTCCGATTGAACTGAGAGCTTCCCTGAGAGAATACAAGAAAGCAAATAGCCCACATTCAAAGTAGAAATAGAATTAATGAGTTGTTGTGAATAGACCTGGTTGGAAACAAAGGCAGCACTTCTATACCCATATAACCTTTTGTTTTTGGTCAAATTTATATATTAATGGATGCACAAGAGGGTTTTTTATCGCCTTGTCTGCAATCACACAATTCACAGAAGTGTAAATGATCCCACGTGAGGCACAGTGAATGGCGCTTTGATCTGCTATTTCGCAAGCCAGGTTCTACAACAAAAGGAGCGAGAAATCCTGAGCTCAGACAAGCCTCGTGTGATCTAGCATAACCTCTCTCTCTTTCTCTCTCCATCTGATCCTCCTCTGCTCTGCAAGCTGTCCTGACAATCAGCGTGGCTGCCCACACCTGCCCCCATTGAGAGAACACAGACATAGGCCTGGCCCTGCCTGAACCCCCTAACCCCCTCAGTTAAAATATATTCTGTGTTATTATACCTAATTTATGCTTCATGGCGTTTTTCACTGAAAATAAGAGATTTACAAGTGGAAAAACAGTAAACACTATCTGCTTGTAAGTGTATTTACTGTGCATGGATGATCTTCCGGTTGAACAGCAGAATCAATAAGCATGCAGAAAATGACAGCACAATTAAACAATATAATTAATGAATTGACTCTATAGTCTATATACAGTGGTTCTTAAAGTGGATTTCAGGGACTTATAGGTTTCTTCATGGGGGTCTAAATTGACCTTTACAAGTCTGTAACTTTGACAGTGTACAAATGGAAAACAATTGACCCTAACGAGTGCATTTGGTTCCATTTGTACACTGTCAAAGTTAAGGGAAGACTTAACTTTGACAGTTTGAGAACCACTGGTCTAATAGACTCTGAGGTAACCCTGGAAGATTGATTATAGTGTGGCCACAGCATTCAATGTTTTTATATATAAATAAAAAAAACTATTTTATACTAATAAGACACCCTTGGCTATCTGGCCAGTGATCTATATCAGACCAGTTACCCAATCTCAACAGTGCCTGTTGAAAACATGCCCATATATGGGCATTACCAAATATGGGCATTCCCAAATATTGATGACATAGGGACAGAGGGATCTCCATAAGGGCATAGAACGGACAAGGACGTAATTAATTTGCAAGTGTGATCTGGGAATGCCCATATATGGGCATGTTCTGACATGCCCATATATGACTGACTGACCGAATAGACAGACGGAGACAAGCTACACTTCTCATGGTATACTAATTGCGACCTTTGGTCGCAATTAATATCTTTTAGAAAACGCTACGTTCAGTGATTCAAGATCACATTTCTTGAAGTCACTGATACCCTTCTGTCCAAAATAGTAAGAACCTAAAGACACTGCTACTGATGCATGCGTGATGCAAGACTCTTCCACATGTCAAACAGAGCACAAGCTGTCATTCTCATGCGATTCCCCCAGCAGACTGGCTGATTTAACCCATTTAGAACGGGTACACATGTGTATCATTATTTCATGCTTTAACTATTAAAAAATAGCAGATATACAAGCTGCAAGCTTGTAGATCTGCTATTTTTAAAAAATCGTGAAAATTAGAATTTTGACCCGATTCTATGAGTGTCTTTTGAACCCTTCTAAGGTTTTTTGAAAAACCTATGTTTCTATGTCAGCAATCTGGCCAGCCATCGTCAAAGAAAAGGTCCTTTTCACTTACCTGGAGCTCAGTTAGTCTGTTCTTGAGAGACTACTATGTCAGTGGTTCTCAAACCTTTTCATGTGAAGGACCCCCAAACTGATATTTATTTGGCCACGGACCCGCATCTAGTTCCAGGGACCACCCAGAAGCAAATCTTTTGTTACAAACGTTCGCTTTAAAAATACATTTATTCAAAGATTTGCACACATTTTCACAACTTTTTTCAAAAATAGCAGATCTACAAGCTCGCAGCGCTGTGAGCTTCTAGATCTGCTATTTTTCAATTGCAAAAGAATTCAATAATTCTAGGCCTAAAAGGGTTTAAATTCCTGCGAGCATCTAATAAAACCACTCTGGCAGTCACCTCCTAGCCGAGGTCTGTGCAGGACAGAGGGAGGTATCACAGGAAAAGGTGGACTGACAGCTGCAAGGGTCTGACCCTATCTTCATCAAGACTCACTCCACTGGGAGAGGGATGGCGCAAGACAATGAAAAGAAAAAAAGCCCTTCGCTGATATCTTTGTTGAATAGGAAGTGGAGTGAAAGGCTTTCGAGGCGATGTTGACCTGGGAGAGATGTGCCCGGATTTGACCGTGTAAAGAAAAGGGAAATAGGCATTTGGGTCACTAAGGACACTAACAATGCAGCAGCGTCTCCATGGGTGTCTGACAAAATTAATTAGAAGAGGAAGAGGGAAATATGCCACAGATCACAGATCATGCTGTGCAAAATACCTTCCCCCGCTGTGATCTGTGGCCTCTATTGATCGCCACTAAATGCTCCTGCTGGCACACCATGTAATATTCATATTTCAATACTGACAGGCAAAATGTAAAAAAAAATATCTGCCTTTTAGTAAAGTCTCACTGAAAGAGCAACAGTAAGTCCCATCAGAGACAGTAGGTGCAGTGCAGTATGCAGGGGGATAGGTTACCGCTGAACTCCCCCCCCCACTACTTCCATCTGTTTCTGTCCTGCTTCTTCTAGACTAGCACCAGGTTGGGCTGCTGTCAGAGAATAGCCAATAGGCTACGGAGAGAGGAGCGGACCATCAGCCATCACTCACTGGTCACTAAGCACACAATGGCATTTAGACAGCTTTAGCATAATACCGGCGCTTAATGTGTGCTGGCTAATTTGCAGAGGGGCTCGATGTGAACAATCTCCCTGCATGTTCTGGATGGGCGCGTGGCCTGATAGAACGGTGCACCATTAGACTCTGCAGGCTGCAGCGCCCCGGCCGTTAACATTACTATGTGCAGCGGAGCATGGCAAAAGGCAAGGGGAGGCAGCGTCTTGCCAAGTTCTTGTGCCTCTCCAGAACATTGCGGTCAATGTGATGATAACACAGATACAAGGCCATCAATATTGTTGGAGAGAAGGAAAAGATATTGCCCAGCAATTAGAGCTGGGGGCATTCGTATTTTCATAACATCCCCATTATATTCACAATCTGCATCAGGCCTGGTAATCACTTGACTCCAATGGTTTAATTACAGCTCGGCAATGACTACTTAACATGATTAGATGTTATACCTTATTGTTGCGCGTGGCATATTACATCAATTATATCAAGACATTATTTTCATGGGGGTGCAGTCTCGGCCTGAAATACACACTGCAGTGTGTGTTTGAGTGACAGGGACTTCTTAAGGACTTAATTTTACGAATGAAGTAATCAATATAAGCCGCCGCACATCACGTCACACCCCACAGTGAGCTGTAAGGTCTTTTGCATAATTGCAATAAAAAAGTGTATTGGCCTGACTGATTGAATTCAGTCTTGGTAATTGCAGCATAAACAATGTAGTTGACTGTCACAGCAATCGTGCCACTGTGCTGTCAACAATCCAGATCCCCCCAAGCTAGGATACTATGCAGATCCTCTGCCTGCCATGTTATAAACATAATTACATGGTGTGCGTGTGTTACCTGTGGGGAGCGATGCACGCGCGAGCAAGCACACACACAGAAACACTACATGAGTGTATGCACGTGTACACACACACACACACACACACACACACACACACACACACACACACACACACACACACACACACACACACACACACACACACACACACACACACACACACACACACACACACACACACACACACACACACACACGCACACGTTGCTTCCCTATCCTATTCTTGGTCACCTGTCACTCAGCATCAGGGCTGATGGGAAAAGCCTGCAACGAGATTTCTCATCTCTCCAAGACTTCTCCCCCTGTCACCCCCCCCCCATCCCTTCCATTCTCTACACAATACACTGGATATCCTCTCCCATCCGCTGATCCGTGCGCATAAAACCCCACTCTCCAACACTAAAACCCGCATCATCTCCATCATCCACCCAAATCCCAGTGACCACCATCCATCGATACGTCCAATAACCTCTGCCCAGCACAACCCTGTTCAACACATTCTCTATCTTGGTACCCCCTGCCAGCCCCCTCTCCCCTCTCCTCTCCCCTCCCATCCACCACCTCGTGTCAGACTTCAGTTCGGCATGCATCCTGCCAGTGTTAATGTCTCCGTCTCTCCCGTGTGTTAACCACAAGCCCCTCGACGTCCTGGCACAAATCCAAGGCACTCGCATCACAATAGTAAACAGAAGGGGGCTTAAATGACAACAAGAAGGAGGGATTTAGGGGGCGACGAAGGCGTAGATTTGTGAGCGGACTGCCGGCAGAGATAAAACGGCTTCTGGTCTAAATTCCACATGAATGACTTTCCCCCCTTTAGTGTGCATTATGAAGGTAATGGACCCCATCATAGTATTTGTTCTGCTTTAGAGCTGTAGCCCATGATTTATGCCCCCGCAAGTGCATATATTTCACGTCGGCGTACAGGCAATGCTTCTGGAAAATATGGGGGGTTATTCTGGGACCGTATGCGGTTAAGTTGGTGGTGGGCGAGTGTACTTGTGTGGCAGGAGCAGCGTGTGATTGCGAGGCGAACAGTTAGAGAGCTGGCTCGGGAAAGGTTAACCAGCATGTGGTCTAATATGCTAATACCACTTCAATGTCCCTAAGGACACCCAACACACATACAGTCCAGGCATAGAGTACAGTACGCTCTCTAACACTTCATCCTGGGTGTTAATTTAACACTGATAGGGTATACATTTGTACATTTGTACACTCTCAGAGTAACAAAGGGATATGGCAGTGTTTACAGAGAGTAGACTTATTGTAAGCTAAATGTTAAGAATGCACATGTCTTGTGCACCCAGAAAGAAATACACAACGAGCAAGTGAACTCAGGAACAGTTAGCTGAGTGTAATTATAATACAACAAATAATAATTGAGCTTAAAAGGACAGCTGTGAAAATGTAAGTAAACAAAACCCTTCAGCCAGGGACAGAGCAGCATAAGATTTTAGCTCACATACTTATAGCTTACAGGAAGCAGATACATATCTGTCCCTGGAGCTATCTGACAGCTAACATTTCACTACTGCTGTTTTTCTGACTTTATCACCTAATCGTGACTTTCAGTGTGCCCTTTACAGAGCACTACAGTATATGGCCAGATCCAAAGTGAGTGGGATACAAAGTTATACAGCCTCTAATAAAATAAAAGAGACACTTTCTGAACAAATATACTTTGTAGTATATTTTATAACAAGAACAATCCATCGCGCCTCAAGCCAAATTCAGGCTGGTCTGGTGCTTCTCAGGAGTGGGACTGGTCAGTATGAAGATGGAAGTCACTGGAGCCAGCTCGGACAATTAAAGCCTTTTGAATAGTAACAGGGTGCAGGCAAATGACTTGACAATGTTTCGATATACATCTTCATCAGGTCATTGATGACCTGAACTGTTTGCTATAACACACCATACCATTCCAATGAATCCAGGACACAAGCTATTGTTGTAATTTAAAGTTCTCTAAAACCAGCAATGTGTAAATGATAATTCTGTCTATCAAATATTATTTTATTCCAATGCAATCGATCTCCGACTGCATCTTCCATGCGCAGAGGGGGACGAAAGCATAAGATGCACATACTGTATGGCATAGTGCAGCTCTTAAAGGCAATGGCACTGCATAATGTAAGGGGTAGCGCAAGTGTTTTAGGGATAAGGCTGGTGGCGCAAGAAAGCAACACAGCAATGAGAATGTCCCTTGCGCAATGCTAAACCCCCAAATAGTGCGCTGTCAGGCTTTTATTGCATTTTATATCACCATGTTATAATGGGTTTCTGAGACCCATCAGTCAATGTGTTTTTCAAAAGAGTTACGAATGGAGGCCAATATCTCTTGCCATCCCATTATAAACCAAGGCAGAGTGGCACCACAGGACACTATTCCATGCCAACAAATCCTTGGAAAGGCCCACTTTATCCTACACAAACCCTCCCATGTCATATTCAAGATCTTTGAGGGGCTTCCCTCAGGCTAGTATAAGACTAAAAAACGTTACCTGTGTGCCCCACTGCCTGAGGCAACCTCCCTACTAAAACGTGTTCTTATTGAGATCATTCGCCTCCCACTGCATTGCACTAAGGCTGCATTTTGGTACATGTTCTCCATGTCGGTCTAGCTCACCTCTTTTAATGGCTACTTCAATATTTTTCTATTATTATTGAATTTATACCACTTCAGTATGCGTCTCATAAAAGGCTACTGCTCCGCTTCACTTATGCGTATTTATCTATCCATTAATAAACGTAATCATGACTGACTACCATGTTGAATAATTCATGTGTGGCCAATGTTGAATAGGCGGTATACATCAGCTTTGAAAAAGAAAATCCATTAAGAGCTTCTGATGCACCGCTGTAGGCTATTCTTCACCCTCCATCTACAGACGCTTCTCGTGCACTTACTCCAAATTAAAATCCCTACACGCATGCACATGGACACACAAGCACAAACACGTATGTACACACACACACACACACACACACACACACACACACACACACACACACACACACACACACACACACACACACACACACACACACACACACACACACACACAAAGGCCAAGGAGTGTTTGTTATCACAACCCCATTTATTAAAGCTGCTGTGAAGGTCCTGGCAGCAAGCCAGGGGGAGACATGACTTTGGAGTGCATTCATGTCCACATCAGCACTGTGAAATGTTTCTATGTGATGATCCATGACAGACATTATTGGACAGCCCAACTGTAAATCCTCCTTTATCACTGTCACATTCTCCAAAAGGGAAAAAATAAAAAAGTCCCCCCCCCCCCCCCCCCCCCCCGCACACACACACACACACACACACACACACACACACACACACACACACTTACCAGATTGCCAACATGCTTCAGTCAATCCAAACACCTGCGGCAGGATTTTTATTTTTATTTGGGCTTTCCAAGACGGAGACAACTATAACTGACGTCTTATCATTCCAGGGACTCAATTGCCTTTGGCACCGTATTGTACTAAAACCGAGAAGGGTAACCTTGAAATGGACAGTTCTAGAAAAGTTACAGAATCGGTTTGGAATTCATTTCTTGGATTTCCTAAATAAAGGTAAGCATACAAACAACAACACTTTCCAAATTGTAGCCTGGGCGTTTAAGGGCTTTGCACACAGACACGTTTTTTTTCGCACCGAAAAAACGGACGAAGAAGAAAACAATGATTCTCTATGACCTCATGCACACCGGCTCCGAATTTGCCATGCGGCAGGTGGCTGCGGCAGTGCGTTTTTTCCCCCAATCGAACCCAGTTCAATTCATGCATCTTGTCGCATGCGGTGAAAACTCATTGACTCCTTTTATGACTCCTTTTCGGATCCGCAGTGTGGATTCCGCACGGCCTTGCACACCAAATCCAATCCGTTTTAATCATGCAGCAAACGGGGGAAAAAACGCAACGGTCCTGTGTGCAAAGCGCTTTAATTTGCTAAATCAATTTAAACCCACAGCGTAGAAAAATTAAATAAAATGAAATGAAGCATTGAGTCCTGTCCATCGTCATTTGAGTGTGCAGTCCCTTCCTGAGAGAAGCAGTGGGAGGTTTTCTGAATATAGGGTTAGGGTGTCCTGTGCCCCAGGTGTGTGCGATTGTGCAGAATAGTCACCATCGATGTCCAGTTGTGCAATACCCATTGCATCCGTCTGTCTGGCTGGCACTCTTTTATGCCCATATGGTGTTCCGTGTCCAGGCCAGTCTGTGATGTCATCTCCAAATGTGGGCACTGTAGTGATGTCAGTAAGTGATGTCAGTTGGCTTTGTTGATGTCAGTTGGTCATTGTTACCATGGTGGCGACACTGTTTAGTAATTAGCATCAGTGATGTCAGCATGACAGCCGGTCAGAAAGCGGACGGACGGACGGACAGACAGACATTCGGTAAATGAATAGTTAATTAATATTCACTGAATGTGTAAGATGCATTGAGAAAGGGTCACTGCATGTCAAGTTGGGAGAGATTCTGCTGTATGTTTCGCTCCACCTCAGTATCTCAGAGGAATAAAAGCTGACCTAGCCTGCTCTTTTGGGCCACACTATCATTACTGTTATTCTGCATTACTACCCAGTGAATGAGGCAGAGCACACATGCATATGAGCAAGTGTGCAAAAACACAAAGAGCAATCACACTGAAATTGAGCTCACAATTAGGATACTAGTAGCTACCCTTCCAGATAATCAAAATCCTTTAACACCACTTCTAACCAATCACATAAGATCAAACACCTTCAGCCAAATGAACCCTATGCATTGCCGTAAAGATGGGCTCTGGCTCATACAGTAGCATAAATGCCTTGAAGCAATACCTTTAAGCAGCTTTCTGCCTCATCGCCGCACAGTATGAAAGTCAACATACAATAGATTCAAAATTGCAGGAAGTCAGTGATTATGAAGCCCAGGGGTTCAATAATCATTAGGGAGTATTATAAGCCTAATTTACAGTTTCTTTGTCTCATGCAGTCTCTGTGAGAGAAAGAACTACAATAATCTTCACCGGTCAGTGGAGGCCTAATGCATTTGGTAGGAGCTGATAACGGTGCTTCACTTTTATATCGAGACCTCATAGGGGGCATTGTCGGGTTGTAGAGAGGGAATGTCGGAGTGCTTTAGTTGAAACCAGATGCAATGACCATTTTGCTGCTACAGAACACATTCTCTGATCCATGTACATTGAAACCAGCAGATAATTTCAGAGCATGCTTCATTCAGGGTTTTCTCTGAAAATGGATCTTCAGTAAGTTGGCTTTGCTGAAATCGATTGTACAGTCAAAGGCCTCGGGCTACGGCACAATGGTCTTCTGCCTAGCAAAGCAGGGTAGAGATAAAGAGATGAAAGGCTAAGAGTGGTCATGGAGGGGAGTGATTTTGGTGTTGGGACTGAATATCTTCAGGTAATAACTACAGGAGTTGGTTGTATGTCTTCTCTAAGGAGGAGAGGAGACACAAGATAGAACTATGCATCTATCAGCTTTTGTAACTGCTGCCTTAGGTCTCAGACACAGTGTGAGCCCTCAATGACTAATCTATCAGTCAGTCACAAAGCCCTGCCGCTCTCTCGCCCACTTTCTTTCTAACCTTTGGTTTCTTTATTTCTCCCTTCCTTATTTTATTCACACTCAGTTCCTAACTTTCCTTTTTGTTTTGCATTCAGTTTGTCTTTCTTTCACATTTCTCTTTCTAGCTGTTTTATTCTATTTCAGCTACACTCCACAATGCAAAGCATTGGGTAATTGGCTTCTCAAGACTTGTTACCGTTAAATGATGTATACACCAATGGTGAAATTGTGGCAATTTGTTGCTTAAACACTGTTGCCCTTCTATGCTCAAAGGTGTTGTACCGGTTTACATTTTAAACTTTTCATGAATATGCAATATTATGCACACACTTGCATGTTCAAATAAATAAACTTGACATGAACATGAATTCAACCAGCTTTAAGATTTTCTATGCAAAAAACATCTTCCCTGTCCGTAGAGATTGCAGAGATTACTCTTCTCCTCCAACCACCCTACTTAACATTTGTTGCTCATCAGCTACTATTCATTTGCTACTTTGATTAAATTGCATCATCAAAACTTTTTCACAAAGTTGAAAATCGTGATGTATACCTGAACGCTTTTGCTGATGGGATAACTATACATACTTTTTTCCATTTGGAACTTTTCTTACAGTTAAATAATAATTTAATTTACAGTTTAATAATTTAATAAAAATGAAAATAGATATTACGTTTTTGCTGCATATAAACAGTAGGCATACACCAACACTGTATCTAGAGTCAGGCCTGATGTTCCATGGCCATCTATAGGCATTGAGGTGTAGTTTAACAGATCAGAGAGAAATACTTAAAGCAGAACCGTGTACCTCTGTGTAATTAATACGAAAGAAATCTACCCAGACCCCAGGATATGAGATGTGTCTTTCAATCAAACTACTGCTCAAACAGCATGGAATCATATCCACATTTCACCATTTCACATCATCCCATATTCTTCCATCCCTATTTTAATGATGAAGCGGTTTGCACAGTCCTGGTAGATCTAAGGACCACTTATGATCTCTCCCTCTGCTTTGAACATTGCAGTAGTTAGTTGACCTAAGGCGTAGACTAGCCATGTTAATAAAGACTTTTTAAACGTTTTCCTGATGAAAAGATTCAATACACTTAGGGCAAAAAAGGGGGGGAAATAAACAGAGGACATAGGACATAGGAAATATGTTGCACCAACGCTTAGCCTACTGTATGTCAGTTAATTCTTTTTCCTATACTACAATTTTGCCTCCAACGTATTTCCAATGATCAACTACCGTACAGTAGTGTAAACTTGAAGGCGGTGTGTGATTTTACATATAGTACTGTGTGTCTTTCTTTGAACAGATCTCCTTATCCAACAGTAGACCCATGAAGGGCACCCTGGGGCCTTCCATCTGCCACGTGTGTCCACTCCGTGCTTTGGACTGGAGCAGAGAGACCAAGCCTAGAGTACAGGTCTGTCAGAAACACTGTTCATCTCCTTCACAGCACGAGCAAAATATGAACACACCTGCGTGAATATATGAATAATGTGAAAAAGGCAGCGTTGTTATTCACCCGCACGTACTATGCCGATTCTGCAAAGTCCTCTGTCCAGAACCCCCCAGGGTTCTGCTGACCAGAGCCTTTCTGACATGGGAACAGCGGCTGAGTAGGGGCACACAGGCTCTACTTAGTGGATCTTTCACTGAGAAAGAATGACCTGTGCCTAGAGGTGTCATGTCCCCCAGTTCTGCCCCATCCAAGCCCTTATCTCTTTGGAACAGTCCACTTGGACACGTTCAGAGTTAAAACTAACACAGATAATTGGTTGGCACAGAGCCCTGTCATTTCCACCACACTGCGGTGGCCAGCAGGGGTCCGCCCCTCCATGTATCTCGGTGTCTGGGAGGCAACTTCAGCCCATCTGCAAAGCTAATAGAGATAAGAGGGAAATGGTAGAGAGGCATGTAAAAAATAAATAAATAAAAAGCATCCTCCTCTATGAAGTCTCGTATGCAGCCACCTCTCCACACTTTGCCTCCGGTTGTTAACTCTTGGGATAACTTTTATCAACTCATCTTCCATAAACTGGTGGTGATACAGTGACACAGCAACAATTGGGGAATCCTATTAAAATCCAGGATTCAGTGCATGAGGAGGTTTGGGCTGGATGGTGATCACTCATTTGACACGCCTAAGGCTGGGTTGTTGGACACTAATAAGCCTGCCTCAAAGCAAAGGGACCCTGAAGCTCTTCCTTTGATCTTTGTGGGTCGGCCATCTCTGAAAGTGTGTGTGTGCGTGTGTGTGTGTGTGTGTGTGTGTGTGTGCGTGCGTGCGTGTGTGTGTGCATGTGCATGTGCGTGCGTGCGTGCGCGAATGTGATGGATTACAGGGTAACAGTCCCTAAAGAGCTCTGAGGTCCGCTGGCCAGTCACTGCTGGCCAGTCACTGCTGACTGCGCCAACAAACCACACCCGAAGAACCAGAGGCGACCGCGCTTTTGCGGTGGCGGCCCCAGAGCTCTCAAATACACAGTGGGCCAAAATGTAAAAAAATTAAACAAGTCGAGGGCCGGACTGGTTCAATGTTTATTTAAACGCAGGCTTGTGGTCATGGGCCCTCGATACGCGGACTTGTAGTATTATGGTGGTGTGTGAAGCAGAGTGACCCACTGCCTCAGCCTGATGGCCTCAAAACTCTAATATATCCCCCAGTCCATAGGGATATCCCTTTGATCAGATGGGTAAGATGTTGGACTTTCATGTGGGAGACTTGGTTCGAATCCCAGGCGTTTCACGTGCAATATACCAGCGGGCCAGTTCTAATAGTAATTAAATATCATCCCACAGGCCGAAGATAATTCATTCGCGGGCCTGATTTGGCCCCCGGGCCTTGAGTTTGACATAATGTGACTTAAGGGAAATGCCTAGACAAAGTTGCAGAAAGAGATAATATTTTGTTTTCGAAAATTACACTGGAAATCTTTAGCTGCATTCCCAGGCACATTTCTACAAACTGTTTTCCTTTCTTTCATTTGCTGTGTTGATCAACAACAGTCTCTTTAACTCTTATCCACGTAATTTGACATCCATTATAATGTGAGAGAGAGCACCAATTCTTGCAAAACAGTATGCTGTTGCTTATTCCGGTTTTCAAACACCTCAGTAGTGCTGCTCTTATGACGTGTTTTAGTGTTTACTGCAATGTGTCAGGTTAATCCCTTTAGGACCATAATGTCAAACGGAAATCAGGGGACAGGCAGTGTCTGGGCTGATGTCTGGTGGAGACAGAGAGGGCTAGCAAAAGTTTGCGCCTGAACAACAAATTGTGACATTTTTAGAATATGTCAAGCTCAAGTCTGAAAAGTGGTCTTCACTAGGGTGTACAGCTGCAGGGCTTTCAGTTCACCTCTAATGGGAAAGACAGAAGAAAAGTGCTATTTCTGCACAGCTCAATGTGATTGTTAAGCATTTATATAGTATATCAGCTTTTGCTTCATTTCAATCATTTTGAGGCAAGCCTCAGTTATACATATGCTATACATTGAAATAAATACACATATTATTATTATTACCCTTATTATTATGATGATTATTATTATTATAACATCAGAGTTGAAAACAGTGTCATGAAGTAGGCTAATGTTTTGATACTCTAATCCTAATGTTAGTAGTGTACTGTTAGGGACGGCATAGTGTAGCTCAGGGGTAGAGAAACGAAGGGTTCACAAAGGGTTCCCAATTCAAATGCGGGCTCCCGCCTGAGTTAATGTCAAAGAGTCCTTGAGCAAGACTCTGAACCCCTAGTTGCTCCCTGTGAGCAGGTTGGTGCCTTGCATGGTTTCCTCCACCGTCAGTGTATGAATGTGTGTGTGAATGGGTGAGTGTAATGCACAATCTATGTAAAGCGCAGACAGATAGATAATACATATTTTCGTCTCAGAACAACTAGAGGACTGTTTGTCTGCGTTGTAAGAAAGAATCAGAGAAAGGATATGATGATTTTATTTGACAGAGACAGTCTACTGGTATACCAGTAAGACTCCCTAATCGGGAGATAAGCGACCGTAGGTCGGTTATCTCCACAAATAGGGCAAAAATGTGTTTTTCCAAAATCTTCCTGATCCATGTTGATGACATGAGTGTAGACATACTGTGTAGTGATTTTCGTGATTTTAGGGCAAAATCTGTAGGAGCAGTGTCCAAAAATGTGTTTTTAAAAATCGGCCTCAAGGTGGCGCTATATGGGGCAGATTCATGTTGATGGGATGAGTGTAGACATACTGTGTAGCGATTTGCGTGATTTTAGGGCAAAAACTGTAGGAGCAGTGGCCAAAAATGTGTTTTAAAAATGGGCCTGAAGGTGGCGCTAGAAGAGGGCCATGTGAGAAATGAGGGGTGGGGTGTCCGCGTTGCCTTGGCGGACGAATAGGTACCGGCCCCGGCTCTCCCGGACGCTCCCAGCCCGAGTTACGGCATTTTATGTGAGCTGCAGTGGAGGGGGTCCTCCACTGGGGGCGTCACCACTTTTGCATCCATTCTGGAGCACCAGGAGTGGGTGGTCCCCAGGAATTCCCCGTGAGCAGCCCCGTTGGGGTGGTCATTTGGTCATTTTTGCACATTTGGTCATTTTTTACACCTGGGGGTCCCCCAGGGACCTGGGGGTCCCTGGATCTCTGGGGGTCCTTGGAGGTTGTAGTTTGGCAGGTAAGGAGTGTGTGTGCAAAATTTGGCATGGATGGGGGCAACGGTTGTGGAGATATGAGCAGGGCAAAAGTGTGACGTGTGACGTGTGACAGACAGACAGACAGACAGACAGACAGACAGACAGACGGACAGCCCGTGGAGGTTTTGATAGTAAATGCTCCCTACGGTCGCAATAACCAATATGCTGCGGGTTGAGTCGCTGCAGTCGTTGCTGTCTACATTCATTAATTCAATCCATCTAAAATGCAGTATGTATGAGTGGATGGCCTACAGTGAGAAGAGCACTTCATTGCCCCTTACTGTGTCCTGGGCAGTAATACTGACAAGAGGACTCATGATCAACCTACAGCAACCTTAAATAAAATACAGTAAATACATAGATATAGTAGATAGACAGACAGACAGACAAACAGACAGACAGACAGACAGACAGACAGACAGACAGACAGACAGACAGACAGACAGACAGACAGACAGACAGACAGACAGACAGACAGACAGACAGACAGACAGATACTGTAGATAGATAGTAGATATAACTAGACAGAGACAGACAAATAGACAGATATACAGATATACAGATAGACAGATAGACAGATAGATAGATAGATAGATAGATAGATAGCAGTAATTCCAATACTGTTAATATTGCATCACTTGAATGAGGTTCTTCATTTCATAGGAAAACAGGAGACAAAAGGCAATAAGCGAGCGAGAGAGAGAGAGAGAGAGAGAGAGAGAGAGAGAGAGAGAGAGAGAGAGAGAGAGACACACACACACACACACACACACACACACACACACACACACACACACACACACACACACACACACACACACACACACACACACACACACACACACACACACACACACACACACACACACACACACACACACACGTTGATACATTGGCTTTAGCAGTGGTATTCCGCCAATCACAGTGCAAGAATGGTCAGCTGTTGATAAATACGGAGGCTGAAAATGATTGTCATTGAAATATCTCAACTGTTGAGATGTTCTTGTTGTATTTTCTTCAAGTATACGACATTAAGAAACAGCAGAAAACACTTATTTAACGCATTTTAACGTTGCAAATCCAAACGTGCCAAAAAACTAATGTAATTTAAAGAAGTCAGAAGAATGCAGGGTGGAAAAAGTCATAGTCAACATTGTCAACATTGATACTGTATAGATCACTCTCTTCTGGCTATTAACACTTTATTACATTTTTGTATTTTTTACCAGGGTCCTATTTTTTTATCATTTGGTCCACAAATGATACATTTATGGAAATGGTCCATTTGTTCAACTCCGGACATTTTGTGTCTGGAAGTGCAAACTATTTAACATTTATTTTAACAAATAACAACCACTTACTGTACCTTTAAGTCAAAGTAAAGGGCCGACATTGAGCAATATTTCACATCTATGCCCAAAGCAAATTGAGCAACTGCTCTTCAAAACAGTTGAAGTTCAACATTTAAAGTTCAATTCAAGTAACTTTCACCAAAGCAAACAGAGTGTCATTCAATGGAGGACCCAGTAGGTTAATTAGTTTGTTGTTGCTGTGTATGGATTTCCTGAGATACAGTATGTGATACAACACTGGTGAATGGACTAGAGAGAGAGAAAGGTCTGTCTATCGTAAAGCACAGCATCTTCACTTGTCTTACCATGTTTAAAACACGTGTTCAGCGATACTGCTGCAACCAAATGTACTAAATAGAGTGACTAACATACATCTAGAATCCAACTAAAGTACCACAACAATCTGTTCTTAGGGTGTAAATCATAAGTTAACGATAACAACTTGGTCACAAAACGTCCACAATGTAGACTTACAATCTGGTTATAAAGTCTGACATGGGATCATCTTCTCCTTGCATGCATACTCTCTAAATAGTAAAACACTGACTACATGTCAGCATTTTCTTTGACACCAAACAAAATGTTTTACTGATGAAACAAATTACAGGCACAAGCACTGGCATGGTTGTGATAATGTTAAATAACTCAGAAGTATTGACCAAAACTGTCCCTAAGTGTAGACGGTGTGCAGGCGATTTCATTTTATTCGTCTGATCCCTGTCTAGGCACCCATCTCTGAGCTGCTCAGCTGTGCATAAGACTTTGTTGTTTCAAATAACTGATGAAAATCTCTGCAGCAGGTGCTTTATACTTTTTGAATGCCACAGAAGACATTAGGTAATGTAAGTAAATTTTAATTCAAAATCTCTGCCAGGCTTTTAAGCCTCTGGAGATGAGCAAGCACTTTAATAAGGTTGGTACGGAACCATTCTGGACTTTATGTCAAGAGTGATACCAGGACGTGAGGATGGACTTCGTCCCCTCTGCCCCCCTGACCCTCAACACAGGAGCCCCCTGGGGCCACGATTGCGTGGCCACACACAGCTCCAACTTCCAGTTTGCTGATGACACGACAGTGATAGGACTGATCACTGACTGTGATGAGACAGCCACAGCCTACAGGAGAGGGATGGCGTAGCGGACTCAGTGGTGTTGCCGTTCTAATCTTCAAGATTAATCTGATCCAGTTAAAAACAACGTGTTCACCTGACAAAACATCTGGATGGACTGCTTCTGCCCTTCAATTTGACCCATAGCTGGTTTGGGTCATGTCTCCATGAAACCATGATAAAGAGTTGATGTGCAGAATATGTTTTACTCAAACAAACCACTGTTTGGAGGGGACTTGCCTGTGTTGTTACCCCACAATGGCTCTGGGCCCGTTTCATTTGAAACGCTAAATCTGTCTCTGCACACTAGAGTGTAAATACAAACTGACTCTCTACAGTCTACACGCATCCCCACCACACCCACCAATATACACCGTCATTCTGTTTGTGTCTGTTTCAGAAGTGAAATTATTCCTTCCTCTCTGGGGTCCTGTTAAGCTCTTATAAGCCTCAATGCCTACAGCAGGTATACTGATTCAGACTTAATAGCTGTGAGTGAGTTTAACAGGAAAGCATTAAAACAAAAGGAAATACGATATCCCCAGCCATCAAGTGCTCGTTAGAGCTTTAATCAAAGCACTTCCAAATCTGCATATGGAGTACAGGCCATGAATTACTAATGGCAGCTTTAAAACCAAAAATGATGCCTTGTGACGCAAGGCATGTGATTTTTTTTAACACAGCTAAACTACCTGGCTGACTGTAGAATAAGAAAATGCTCACAGTAATTATTTCTGACTTCCACAGGCAATTTTACATTTTACAATTATCCTTTTTACTTGAAAGAACACAAGCATCACGTATAGGGTTGCCACCTTTCAGAAATTGAAATAAGGAACACCTCTTCCGGGCACGCGGTGCGTGCGTTCCGTGCGCGTGGCACAGCCGCCGGCCGGCAAAAAAATGCAGTCCCAAACCCATGAAATGCATAGAATAGTTATAACTATAACACACAACATGGTATAACCTATATTGTTTTGCAGTTTGAAGTGGCCAATTGTTTCTAAAATATGAATAAGTTAATTTTGTATGAAATAAAGCAATGTATGAATGATTTGAACCTGGCTCTTGTATTGGGTCACTTGGTGGTCAGTAAAGAGAAGGTAGTCAAGAAACCATTAAGTCATATACTTAAAGTTTAAAGTGCTTTATTAGCAACGAAGATTAAACATTTTTGGAGCTGTGTGAAGCACAGGCTCCCTATACGTGGCCGTGTGGGTGTGTCTGTGTGTCTGTGTGTGTGTATGTAGCCTGAACTTCCTAAACTTCGGCACGCCACTAGTCCCACAGTTTTGCCACCACACACTCGCGCCATATGTCAAATCGACCGGCTTACTCGGGAATCATGGGCTATTACTTTTCTAAGAGAAAGGTTCTATAGTTTAATTGATATTAATTTATTAGTGAATTAATTTTCCCCATTGACTTATAATGGGAATCGCAAAAACTCACATTCAATTATTTGTCTCTCGCAAACCATAGGGGCTAGAGTTTCAAGACTTGGAGAGGAGGTTCATAATGATTTCAAGGATTAAATAAAAAATAATTGTGTCATTTGGCCGCATGGTGGCGCCATAACACCCCACTTTACGTTTTGGCCTGTAACTCTTGAACCGTAGGTCGGAAAATTAAAAATATCTTTTCCCTGGATTCCTTGGGTCATGACGCATCTCCCCATATAGGCCACGCCCATGATAGATTTTCCGCCATCTTGAATTTTCTCCAAAACACACTTTTTGCTCCTTTTCCTACATATTTTCTTCAAATGTCACAAAAATCGGTACACATGATCCACACACACACACACACACACACACACACACACACACACACACACACACACACACACACACACACACACACACACACACACACACACACACACACACACACACACACACACACACACACACACACACACACAGCTCCACTTCACACGGGTGTGATTTTTTACTTTAGGCTGAATAGGCTTCACTAGCCTGAACCTGAGCATAGCCTAGTTTAAAGTGCTTTATTAGCAATGAACATTGAACATTTTTACTTTAGGCTGAATAGGCTTCACTAGCCTAAACCTGAGCATAGCCTATTTTATGAACATTTAACATTTTTACTTTAGGCTGAATAGGCTTCACTAGCCTAAACCTGAGCATAGCCTATTTTATAAAGTGTCTACTGTCTACAATCTACTGTCTTGACACTCGAACCAAAATTGTTCTATAGATCATAATCTACAAATTGGAAGTGAAAAATAAACTTTAACACAAATTTAAAATGAAAACCAAAAATGACATGTACAAGGAACCCCACTATAGGCAGAGCGTAGAGCGCACCACAGCCTCAGCGACTGCGAGTCGCCTCACAGGCGGTCCGTGCCTCTCCCTTCTTTTGCTGTCTTTTCCTGTGTTTTATTTCATTCATTATTGTTAAATTCTGTGTTGAGGTTTGTGTGACAGACCTTTATGGGGCATTTGGTTAAATACGGAACAAACCGCGTTCCGTATTGGTTCAATACGGAACGCATCTTTTAATTGTCCAATACGGAACGATTCCGTATTATACGGAACGGGTGGCAACCCTAATCACGTACCACACCTGTGACTAGTAAACCCTCAATGACCATACATGAAAGCTAGATAGCATTTTTTCTAGATTGATATTTCTATGCAATTGATGTACTGATGTTGATGTATTGATGTATTACCTTGCTTATTGTATTGATGTATTACCTTGCTTATTGTAAGTCGCTCGGGATTAAGAGCATCTGATAAATGCCTAAACTGTAACTGTAACTGTAAACAACATTTACACTGCTCTGGCAGCAGTATGTAGGCTACCGTTAACTTGTTAGCTTAAACATGGTAAAATGCCTACTATAAAAGCTTAACAGTCTATAACTGTGTGGCTGCATTTCACTTCAGAGCATTCCAACACCGGGATGTACAATGCGTCCAACAGGACGCAAGGGAAAGCAGAGTGATACAGCGGGTCGACTTTATACGCCATAGTACCACTGTGACGCTCGCCGGAAGTAAGCTTCAATCTACAAGCCCACTGAAGCTTGTAGATCTCCTTAACGTTGTTTATCAAAATGGTTAATATAACCAACATTAAGGAGTTGCAACTTTATCTGCCTTCATTCCAATGTTACTTTAAGTGTCCCCAGTCGTAGTCTCTGGCGCCCGAATGTCCCCTGCGGGATCAATAAAGGTATCTATCTTTAGTACAACATTGTGCATCATAGCAAAGGTTCCTATCTATATATATGAACCAATATGCTAATAGCAGGGGTGAAATTTACAGTCGTTGTAAATACATGTACATGTAATGTAACATTGATTGATTTTGCATTTGTACCATCCCTTTGTGCTTTTTATTAGTATCAATGTTTCGGTTCAGGCACTGTTTAGAGTTTAGGCACCTTTTTAAAACTTGGGCTGCCTAGTTTTGTCATAACTAATGTAGATTAACGCCATGTATTCTTCCCATTGTTTTTACCTGATGTTCGGTGGTGGCGGGCACGCACCGTGTGCACGTTGTGCACGTGGCGGCCCTCGTTCACGGCCGTCCAAAGTCTTGTCTTTCACACGGAGACAGCCTTACACAGGTGTTCTGATTAGACTATAGCATTAGTTCTATGCAATCAAACAATTGAAACACCTGTGTTTTGACCCAAGAAATGGCCGCTAAGGACTACAATGACGTGTTATTTGGAACTCTAACCCTAACCCTAACCTTAACCTCAGTAAAACTATGCCTAACCCTAACCCTAACCTTAACCTCAGTAAAACTATGCCTAACCCTAACCCTAACCTAACCTCAGTGAAACTAACGCTAACCTGCCGACGGATGTGAAAACAAACGGCTCCGCCCAGAACTCGGGTGCAATTCCAAATGACGCTACAAGGACATAGCCGCTGGCACACACTATAGTGCATAGAAAATGGGGCTGTTCTGTTCTGACCAAACGAGCAATGGGGGATAAGCAATGGGAGGAAAAGCCATTTTACTGAGCCCAGATAAATGGATGTGAAATGAGGAAGGGGCAACGGTAGGGTACGGCTTTCGAAATGCATCAGTTTTTGAGCGGTGGTCACACCGTCTCCTATACATGGCCGTGTGTGTGGGTATCCGTCCGGCCGTCCGTGTATGTAGCCTCAAGCATGCAGTACCTTTTCTGACCACACATGTTAAGGGAGGGGCGCTGTTGTTCTCACACACACACACACACACACACACACACACACACACATACACACACACACACACACACACACACACACACACACACACACACAGGGGGGAAGGGTGGGTCAGCATGTGTGGTCAAGTATTATTATTATTATTAACAAACTGAATGTTTTAGGGTCAAATAAATTAGAGTGTGTGAAGAAACTACAGCATTGTAAAGCACACTAACCCCGCTGCACCCACCCAGTAGTGCTGTTGCACAGCCTCCACGACCACCGCTCAGTTCACACGGGTGTGATTTTTTTAATCACCAGCAGCCGCTGCAAGTGTTAAAAAGTACCAGTTTAGCACCGGAATCAGGTCAAACGCAAACAATATCCAGCCCTATGGTCATGATTTGAACCTGTGTCACGCTAGCCTGGTTAATAAACCAGACTGCACAACACCATCCCCTGACGGTATATCCGACACGCAGTGAGGAATTAGTATGAGCAACGCCAGGCTAGTGTCACGCTGCCATGGCCCGAACCATTACTCTAGATGTTGGTCAAGTTGAAACCATTGTTTGGTTGAAAACATTTTGCCTGGTTGGTTGGGTGTAGCTAGAGGAGCATTTAGGCTTTTTTTCCTCCAGGGTCATTCTGGCACTGTAAAAAAAAAGAATGGCTGGCTTTGCTGTTCTCTCAGGCAAGACCCAATTAACAGACCTGGAGAAAAGTAGAAGCACGCAAAGCTCTCAATCTTGAAATCGCATAAGTATCAAAACAAACAAGCACTCATGGATCAATACTCTTCTACTTATTGAGGGCATCAATGAATACTTTTCATTGAGGGCAACGAAGAATGCATTTCAGCTAAAATTATTGGTGTGACCCCCAATTATGACCTTTCCACAAAAGAAGTGATGGCTCTATAGAGGTTGTTGTGTAAATGCACCTTCCATGACTGCTAATGACATTGCTTATTCCAACAGCACATGAAAACAATATTTATTACCATGGAGGCCGCCTTGAAGTTAACATAAAGTTACTGCTAAAGTCAATTCAAATCCAATCTGACTGTAATCTACTTGGCCATTCCACAAATTCCCAAAACACTGTCTAGCCCAAAAGAGCAAGTAAACAAATACAATTCAAACTATTATCACAATTGTTAAAGGGTTATTTTTCCCAGTATCCTTTATTTAGAACGATAACTCCAGCTTCAATAGACTGTAGACTACTAGATGAGGTACGGCTCGACCTAGCTCTGGTCTGGAGTGGAGTTCTCCCTAACGCTATGTTCCTCTATCTCCGTATTCCTTGGCAAAACCGGAAAACCCCGCCGTCTGGTCCGAAAATAACAAAAACTGTTTCGCCCCTCACCAAACCAAATGTATCAGTGGACAGTTGAAAGCTTACTCTACTTAGTGGACGCAGTCTGGGCCCCCCACCACACGCTTAAAGGGGGAGTTCAGTCAAATAAAGATGATAACAATTGTATTCCCAGTTTGTCACACAACAGAGTAATGAATTATTAACCAACAGACAAATTTTAATGATGAAAAAAATCTGAAGGTTTGAAAAAATGTGTTTCAAAATGTGTCAAATCCAATACATATTTTTCTGGCCTTTCTGACAAGGACTGTATGGGCATGGCCTATGTACACAATGAAGCCACGCCCATTCACATTTTCAGTAGTTTCTACAATGCAGTAGTGATACTTTTACAGTTTTACTCAAGTAAAACATTTGAGTACTTTTCCCACCACTCTCTCTCACTCACACACACACACACACACACACACACACACACACACACACACACACACACACACACACACACACACACACACACACACACACACACACACACACACACACACACACACACACTGTGATTGGCTGAGTGGGGCAGCAGTTAGTTTGCCTGCTTCTCATCTCATCACCGCACCAGTCTCACAGTGAGAGACGAGGAAAGCTAGGCTATGCTAACTGCTAACCAAACTACGCGTGGTCTGTGGAGTGTCACGGCTGGACTACACCAAGCCGTTTCGCGCGCGTCAGTGCGTATGCGGGGCGCGCGCGCGTATGTGCGTTTTGGATAGATCCGATGTATATCAATTCAGCCGGCTACACCAGGCGCACGGATAGCGCGAACCACGGATACGCATTCCCTAAAAATAGGATCGGTTCTATTTTTTAAGCACGCCTATGCGTTTTGTACATATACTATCTGGTCTTCCTCACATATACTCCCTCCTTGGTGTAGCCTGGAGTGTTTACGCATACGCGAGCCTCTTCACGGACAGTACGCGCGTATGTGCAAATTTTTTGGTGTAGTCCGGCCGTCAGAGTGAAAGCCTGGCTACGCGAGGCTAGTGGAGTGTGGATTGAATCACGCAAGCACACGCACAGTGTGTGTGCGCGTGCGTGTGAGTGTGTGTGCGTGTGTGTGTGTGTAAAATGACAGGGAAAATGACAGGTTTAGCTACCGGCGCTAACTACAGTAACATGAAGAAGGGAAGAGGAGATGCCTAGTAACCGACCTTTGATGGGCTATCAAGTAGCCTATCAAAAGTAATTAATTAATAGTATTACCGTGATGCGCACGACGGTAAAGCATTAAAAATATGATAGCCCAGGCATGATTCAAAAACGTAAAGCAGTCTTATTCCACAATGCTTTAATATAAAGTTCCAATTTTTTTTACAGGGGTTCAGAAATGACTATTCTACATGTAAAATGTTTCTATAAAGAAATAGCTTAATTCCCAGAACTGGGTCTTTAAAATACATTTCTAAGGCGAAATGAAAAATAATCCACCTGACGGAGACAGTCTTCCTGGTTGAAGACTGTTTTTACAAAACAGCGCTTCCAACGTCGCAGAGCTCAATAGCACTCAACGAGACTAATGCTCTGTTAATGCGGTGCATTTCGGTTCTCTGACCTGCGCGGCAGTAGTGAGTTGGCGCTGTGATGGCGACGACAAATAGTAAAAAACTAGAAGAAATGGAGTCTCCATCCGGTGGATTATTTTTAATTTCGCCCTATAAATGTAATATGACGGCCGGGATGAGGCATCGCTCGATTAAGCAGCGGCCAAAGAGTATTCAATGTGTATATATTTATATCTATGGTTTTGGTATATTGGGATCATTGGTTCTAAACGCCAGGCCGGAGATTATGTTTTGTATGTTTTCTGTGTGCGAGCAGCTAATCTCAGACTGGACCGATCAGTGTGAAACTTTGCACGCACACTCCCAATAGGCTAAGGAAGAACCTCCACTCACCTAAAAACACCAATCAATATCTGTGATGTCCCACCTTAGCTTATTGTTTTTGCAGGAAACATGTGATATGTAGAATGGGACCGTACCTATGTTCCCCAGGTCCTATGTTCCCCAGGTTCTATGTTCCCCATTTACCCCCACAAAAAAGGTTCTATGTTCCCCACTTACCCAAAAAAGGTCCTATGTTCCCCAGGTTCTATGTTCCCCACTTACCCCCTCAAAAAAAGGTTCTATGTTCCCCACTCATCCAAAAATGCAGGAAACATTCATTTCTAATTATTAATAACAACTCAAAACACACAATAATGGGGAGAAATTATGAATACTAGTGGGACGGGGGCACTAGGGACATCTGGACACAATACTTTTATTATGACAGGGCATCTGGACGAGTGGGCACCGGGACACCTGGGCAATATGGACATGTGGGCATTTGGACGAGTGGGCACCTAGACGAGTGGGCACTTAGGGGTGGAGACATCTGGGCAACTGGGCACCTAAATTAGGATTGCCCACATATTCTTAGTGCCATGATGTCCCACCATTTCCTGCATTTGAGTTTTGGTTGAGCGGGGAACATAGAACCTTTTTGCGGGGAGGGTGGGTGGGGAACATAGAACCTGGGGAACATAGAACCTTGTTGGGGGGGGGGGGGGGGGAGTGGGGAACATAGAACCTGGGGAACATAGGGAGGACCCCTGTAGAATCAAATACCATGATTGCTAGCCGTGTTGTAGAGTATTTTACTCCAGAGTCCAGATTTAGCATGTTTTAGCTTGTAAACATGCAGTTGCTTTGGTGTGCGTGCGTGCGTGCGTCTGTTGATGCCTATTGTTTTTAGAGGCTTTGTTAAGTCATCAGTGACTAAAGCATCAGCCTGTCACAGTCAAGACCTAACCATATGCCACAAACACACAACCCCTCTGCCACTATCTAGTTCAACTATCCACTAATGGTTGGACCTGACTACTAGACATACTACACCAAAGTGTTTCTAGGCTCAGCGATAGTCTTGGCTGGCCAATGTACTGTACCAATTAGAGGTAGGGTCACACTGCCGAGGGTGGACAAGAGGCAGAGAACCACCTTTCTCAAGAGGCCCTCAAATTACACCCCCACCCCCACGCCCAGCTCCACTCAGAAGCACACTGCCTGCCTAACACTCTGTGTATTTCACACACACCGTTTCAGAGAGTGTCTCTATCTATCTCCTCTCACTCCCTCAGTCTTATCAGGGGTTAAAGCCCAAAGGGCTGAAACCCTATTGTTTTTGTGCTACCGCCTGCCGGGTTTATTATTTTTTCTGTCTGCCACGGTTTTGGCACATTTCTGTGATATGACCAAAGGTAGAAACATGGATTTTCCCCAATGAGTGTTGGAAGTTGTGTATGTTACTTGCATGTTTTTTTGTTTAAATATACTGTAGGTGTCTCAATTTGTCACAGCATATATTAAAGGAGTAGTTCACCCCCAAAATGACTTTTTGAGCGGTGGTTACACCGTCTCCTATACGTGGCCGTGTGTGTATGCGTCCGTCCGTGTGTGTGTGTGTGTGTGTGTGCGTGCGTGTCTGTATGTAGCCTACAGTACCTTTTGTGACCACACATGTTAAGGGAGGGGCGCTGTTGTTCAGGCCAGGCCAGACACACACACACACACACACACACACACACACACACACACACACACACACGGATGGATGATGCGCAGCCTCCGCAACCACCGCTCAGTTCACACGGGTGTGATTTTTTCTATTGATTAGTCACGCCATGGAGACTAGAGTTCAATAATATTTTTTGGTTTTTGTCACATTCCTAAGACAAAAAAATTGATTCGAGTAAATTTACCCCCATTGATTCCGGATGGGCATCCGGAACGAATGGGGGTACATTTATTGTTATCACATTTTTGTCTTAGGAATATGACAAAAAACTAAAAATATTATTGAACTCTAGTCTCCATGGCGTGAGTAATCAATAGAAAAAAGTCATTTTGGGGGTGAACTACTCCTTTAAGCATACATTTACAGTAGCAGTACAATATCATTTAAACAAATAAACAAGTATGGCATACAGTATACAGGTATGCATATTGCACAGAAGTTCAATGATTCCACCAGTCCAATTCAGAATTCTGATCGTCAGGCCATGTTCAACAAGTGTTTTTCAGTCTTGTGGTGCATGTGTGTATTGTCCTGTGTCACCTGTCAGATGGGAGTAGTTTGAAGGGGATGTTGTATTCGGCACTGCACTGTGGGTTAGGTCATACTCATGTAACCTTCCTCTCTTTAATTTTTATCCCTCATCTTTATCCCTCATCTCATGTAACCTTAATGATCAAAGATTTAAATATACATCTGGGGAAATCAAAATTCAATGTGTGGGCTTGAGCAGCACAGCGCTAACAAACCTATGTCTACTGCTTTGAAAAATAAACGGTGTTAGCGTCCCAATATGAAGGACTGCCCTAAAGTATTACAAGGGTTTTTTCATTAAGAATTGTTTCCACTCTGTTTTAACCCATTCTTTGAATTTGTCACCAGACGTGTCAATAGGCGGCATCAACATTGGTATACAGTATGCTACTATGTCCTCAACGGCTGACAGCTGTGTCTGATGTATTGGATCGTCTTGATCACCATGTGCAGAGCTTTTTGATCCTTCCTGGTGCAGCTGGCATACCACATTGTGATGCAGTACACAGGATAGCCCCCACTGTGTGCACAGGTTGAAACATGTCCCCAAAATGTTTCTGAAATTAGGGTAGACAGTGTTGCTGACAAAGGGTATTATCCAACACAGATTTGTCCATGAACTAATAAGTGACTGTCCGATTGTCATGAAACCTGTTAGTTATCATTTAATACAGGAGCTGAAAACTGTCAAAAGTTTCAACTTCTAAAGCCTGAGTTAAGCGGAATTCCCACCGGGCACGATAAAGATAAAGATATCGTTTTAAAAAGCATTCTCAACTTAAGTGGATGGTAGCGTCCACAACTATAACGCTGAGATAATTCACCCTTTGTCAGCCTTCTGATTGGTCCCTGACTGACCAACCAGCAGGCTCTTTCTGCCTTGTCCCGCCCTGGTTCCGCGTTTTTTATATTGAATTTGCTAAAACATCATTATTTGGAGAAATACAAACATTTTAAAACATGCCCAGTCACTATACTGCACCTGAGAGGCTCCTTTTTACTGAAACCAAGTTCGTCCCAAGACACAGCAACCAACGGGTGCGAAGAGGGGTGGGACAACGGGCGGGACTTGACAAAGGGTGAATTGATGTGAAGGCTGTCATAATTATCGTTAACGATAATTATCGTTATAGTTATCTTTATCATGCCCGGTGGGAATGCCGCTTTATACTTGTTTGTTGCAACGTGGCACAGAGTGGCTTGTAGATCTGCTATCTTCAATATGCAATACCGGCACAAAAAGTTTATAACCCCGGAATCACTGCTTTGTGGCTATAGTTCTCTTTATTTTTTACTCTCTCTTTCTCTCCCCTGTAACCAAAATCAAACCTCGGTTCGAAGTGGAGCGGTGAATTTGAGCAGCTGTACCCTATGTGAGTGAGTGAGTGAGTGAGTGTAAACTGTGCCTGTGAGTGAGTGGTGAGTGTGCCTGGCCTGCACAAAACAGCGCCCCTCCTTTAACTAGTGTTTTGTGTGTGGCCACTCAAGGTATTGCCAGGCTACGGACACGGCCAGCCAGCCACCCACCCAGCCACCCAGAGACATACCCACGGACATACCTGTTCATTGGGAGCGCTTTCACCGCTCCAAAAACAGGCAGTATCTTTTGAGAGTGGCAGTAAGTAACAAGATACTGGGTTCTTTTCATTTTTTCACAACAGACACACTTTTAGGATAGACTGCCAGGAAGCTGACCTGACCTCAACTTCACGTTGCGACAGCTGTATCAGCTCCAACTCGTGCTGCTTCTGATGAGACGCTACACTTGACAGTCCATCAACAGTTTTCTCCTTCTTAGGAAGCTGCTCCATTGGCCTTCCATTTCTTTTTTAATAAAATAAAAACATTATAATTATGATAATAAAGTCAATAATAGAGAGTGTGAGACAGTGCTTAACAACCAGTCAGCATGTCAGAGGTTAGACCAACTAATGAAGCAGTCTGCCCCGCTCGCGTTCATTAGTTCACCACTGTCAAAAGACACACCGCTATCCTACCTGATGATCTAACAGTCAGCTTGGGCTAAGACAGCATAGTGCACACGGTCGATAAGTTAATTATTACAGCGACAGATGAAAGCAGGGCTGCTTCTCCAGAATCCTGGTGACAGCAAACCATTACGTATTATTATTATTTCTTCCTTTTCCTGTTCTGTGGCTACCCGTGGGCTCCTGCACGGTAGCTTTTGATCGAGTTTGATCCTGATCTTTCTCCGCATGAGTCATAGTGTCCTGTAGGCCCGGTCCACACCTTCTCAAGCGGGGGACTTTCTACCCTTTGCCAGTGGAACCTCATGATGCAGTTCCCCTTATACACAGCCTTGGCCTGATTCGAACCTCCTGGAATAAAGTGTGTCACCCACATAGTGGGGGAACAGATGTGGCACACGGGCAGAGCAGTCTTAGGCTTCCTCCACTTGCATATCGTCACTGTCAGGCAGAAACCTTGTATCTCCTAGTTTCAAATTTGCATGTTTTTTTTTCGTAAAGTGAAGCCCTGTTTAATCATACAAGGCTGTCACGCAAAACTAGTGAAAATAGACGATCTAAAAGCAAACAACGCATTGCGGTGCGAGGCGTTGTTTGCTTGTAGATCGGCTATTTTCTCTCTTTTAAATAGTTTTTAAAATGTATGTCCAAAACGAGCGATTTTGGACATACAAGGTTTCCACCCGACAACAACGATATAATGATATGGAGCCAACAGGGGCGTTTGTCACATGCAATCAGATGTGATGGAGGGAGGGAGAGAGTGTGATGGAGCAGCATGAGCTCTGTCAGGCTGTTTTTGCAGTATAGCTGTGGGCAGGAGAAGCGAAGCATGCCCCCCCTTCTCCCCATTGGTCGGTTGGCAAGGCGGCAGGCAGTCTCTTGTCTCACTGGGGACAGTGTCAGAACTGCAACGCTTTGCACTTCCAAGAGAACACTTATACTGTGGATAATTTAGTGCGCACTCTGAGAGGCTGCTGAGCCTCTGACAGAGGTTGATCTAAAATGCACAGATTTTGTGAAGATGTCACGAGTGTGACTCTCATCAGTGGTGAGAGGCACTCTGCTTTTCTTTCTATACAGTTAAAAAGTGTTCATTTGGGGCACCCGCTGGCCTACCGGTCCAGGCGCTTACCACATAGGTTCTGATGCATGACAGCGTGTCGCGGGTTCGAGTCCTGATTGTGACGACCTTTGCTGCGTGTCACTCCCCATCTCTCTCCCCATTTATGTCAGTCTGTCCTATCAATAAAGGCATAAAAGCCCCAAAACAAATCTTTTAAAAAAAGTGTTCATTTAACTCTGACAGTGTTAATAGTCCATGGGCCAGACGGGTTGTCGGTATCAAAAAGGTGGCAAAGGTTACCATGCATTTTTGAAAAGCTCTATATCTGTAGATTATATTTTGGTATGATAACCCTTTCTTAGACCCAGCTAAATTGGTGTTATCAGCCGCTAGAGTTGGTCCCATTAACTTTACATTACAGGGAAAAAAAGCAAAAAATTAATCTGCTTTAAGTAGCATAAGAGGGGTCAAACTAGGGGGTTTTCATGATGCTGAATCCATTGCAAGCATCTGTTTAGCACAAAAAACATTCCTGGGGCTAAAACAGCCCCCACAAAAGTGATGACTCATCACTTTTCATCACTAAACCATAGTCTTTTTAGCCCAAGGAATGTTGTTTGTGCAAAACAGATGCTTGCAATGGATTCAGCATCATGACAAACCCCTAGTTTGACCCCTGACACCCCTCTTATGCTACTAAAAGCAGATTATTTTTTTGCTTATTTTCCCTGTAATGTAAAGTTAATGGGACACCAACAATGTAATGTCTTGTAATGTAATGTTATGTTTTGTTATGTTCTTATGGACTCTTGGAAGATTAGCCCGATGGGCTAAAAGAGATCCAAATAAAATCAAATCAAATCAAACTCCAGCGGCTGATAACACCAATTTAGCTGGGTCTAAGAAAGGGTTATCATACCAAAATATAATCTACAGATATAGAGCTTTTCAAAAATGCATGGTAACCTTTGCCACCTTTTTGATACCGACAACCCGTCTGGCCCATGGACTATAAGCGTTTATGTGTGAACGGTTGGAGCTGCTGTCTTTCTGACACCTCATCCGCACTGCACGCGAGCGAGCATTCCGACGGCAATGTCACGCAAAATACTGTTCTCATATGGAGCGTCGGCCATAACGTTGAACTTGCGACGTAGCCTGAACCAATCAAATAAATAAATAAGGTTAGGGTTAGACTCTGCGAAGAATAAAGGGAGGGGCGGACGACGTCGCAGCATGACGTATTGTCGCTTGCGGTAGGTCAGGGCGTCCTCATTGAAACAATTGTATTTGAATGAGATTTCATTGCTCGCATCGCGTCACATCGGATGCAGTGCAGATGAGCTGTGATGCTCCTTTTTGGGTTATGATTCACCAGGTCATGGGGGGCAGGGGGGGCAGTTTGTTTATGTTTAATGGTGAAATTAAGAACATTTTGTGTGAGAAAAACCTCACACAGAATGTTCAATGAAAGCATAGTGAAGTTTTTCTCACAGTCAGGCACTTTGTGAGAAAAGCTTTACGGTGTGTAAAGTTGTGGGTGAAAGCTTTTTCTGTTCCGCTCCATAATTTTTTAAGTATTCCGTTCATATCCAGGAATTCACATTTTAGACACCATCACTGACTATCCCTCTAACAAATTGCCCACAAATCCTGATATAATGCCAAGCCAAAAAATGGGCTTTAAACTTGAATAGCCAAAAAAAGTCATTAACATTTTTCAGATTTCTAGGAGAAAACTGATCTGGTCGGATCTGATCTCATCTGATCTCTGATCTTCCCACAGCAAATAATGTATGTGTGTTTGTGTCAATCAATTCTAGAGGGATTGGGCTTGTGTGTGTGTGTGTGTGTGTGTGTGTGTGTGTGTGTGTGTGTGTGTGTGTGTGTGTGTGTGTGTGCGTGCGTGTAGTGGTGTAAAGAATAGTGACTGACCGATATATCGGTTACCAATATACTGTATCGGCCACCGATATGGCTTTTTTGGCCATATCGGTATGCACCGATATGTGACGATATGCACCGATATGCGACTGATATGACGATATAACCGATATAACTTTTTTTAGGGGCTAGTGAAAGTTAAAAGTATGGTTAAAATATGAGCTTACCATAATCACAGTAATCCTTAATCATATTCCATCATATTCAAGGGCTTTTGGAGAGAAATGAGACTCCAGTCCAGTTAGAGCACTGCAGATTGGAGGTCTGTGGCTCTTTAATAAAGACATCGGTTTAAGAAAGCAGCTGTCTGAATCTGTAGTATGACTGTCACTGTACCTTTTCATAATCATATTGGTTCAAAATCTTTACACAATCCACATTATTAAGAGTAAAAGGCCTGTTTTATATATATATATGTATATATCGGTATCGTATCGGTATCGGTGATGGCCCCCCTCTCTAGAACCGGTATCGTATCGGATCACAAAAAAGTCAGTCAGTCACTAGTAAAGAAACTAAGTACATTTACTCTAACCCTAACCCTACTATAATTGTGTATTGTAATTCTTTTGAATTTGTACTTTACTGGAGTACTTAGGATGATCTGTAATTTTACTTCTACTCCACTACATCTCAGAGGCAAATATTGTACATTTACTCATTATTTGAAAACTGTAGTAACTACTTTCTATAGTTCAGTAAATGTAGCTGTGTGTGTGTGTGTGTGTGTGTGTGTGTGTGTGTGTGTGCGTGCGTGCGTGCGTGCGTGCGTGCGTGCGTGCGTGCGTGCGTGCGTGCGTGCGTGCGTGCGCGCGCGTGCGTGCGTGCATGCATGCGTTTGTCTGGTCAGTGTGTCCTTGAGCAACAGTTTATGCTGTGAGATGAGACAATAGTGCCAGATTGTGGCTTAGCGACACTAGTTCAGCTTTTGAGACCTTCCATTGGAGCGTGGCCCTGACATAGTTTCTCACTTCAGAGGAAAAACTCTAGTTTATTCATGACTGCCAAATGGCACCGAGAGCTGTTTGTACCCATTTATCTAACCCCAACAACCTTAACCGTAATGATAAGCCAGGATATTCTGTTGTGAGGGATGAAAATATGTCCTAACAAGTAACTATATTGTATAGGAGCGTCATCATCATGACATTTCATTTGACGACTATTATTATTTATCATTCAAATAATTGTTATTGTTAATTGTTATTAGGGTAAATCCCTTGTAGTCTTATGGCAAATAACTTAATTATACAAAGACATTACAATAAAAACGTAGTCGATCTACAAGCGCACAACGCACTGCATCATAACGCATTGCTGTGAGGTTGTAGATCTACTATTTCCCCTATAAATTTATGTTTTAAAATGTACAGAAAAAAACAATTTTTCAAGATTATGATGATAATGCAAAAATAATCAAGTGTGACAGGCCTACATGCAACATATGGTATCAAACAATTAAAGGGAAAGCAATAGATAATGGACACCTTGACATAATCAAACTAGTCCATATCCAGACAAAAATATCAAAGTAGATCAAGTTAAGGCACTGGCCTTAGGGGTAATTCAGACGTCTTATTTCTCCTTTTAGTTTTATGCTCCATTGTAATAGCAATAGTAATACCAAATTGCAGATCTACAAGCTGTAGGACCATTATTTTCGGGCCACCACATAACCATACGGCCAAGTGTATAAATTAGGCTTAAAACGGGTTAATATATGCCTGAATCTTTTGTTTTAGGTTATACTGTAAGCTATACTGAAGCTAACTTGACTTGTTTTCTTCCACCACCCACATCAAAAATCATTATTTTATGGAGTATGGAAAATGTTTCAAAACACTGATCTCCAAAGTGTGTACATTATTGTGTGAATTATGTGTTTCATATGATCTGATGCACCATCTTCAAATCCTCGACACCAATACGCATACTGTATACTGTACAATGGGAACAACATCTCGTTAACTACACTTTACATCTTCCTTTTAACTTAACTAAACTGCTCCTCTTCCTCCCTTCATTTGTTTCTACTTCGCTTTTGTCTGTATGGCCCAAAGCTCCAACATACTGCTACTGGCATTACAAGTCAGAAAGCACCTGCGTCTTTAGATTCATTTTTACCTTTCCTCTTTGT
The DNA here is from genome assembly GCF_963921795.1 of Nannobrachium achirus. Taxonomy (NCBI): domain Eukaryota; kingdom Metazoa; phylum Chordata; class Actinopteri; order Myctophiformes; family Myctophidae; genus Nannobrachium; species Nannobrachium achirus. The sequence continues at coordinate 32,207,868 of NC_137826.1, forward strand.
TGTCTCCACCAGCCGAAGGCATGGGGGAGAGTATGTTTTCCCCTCCGTCCGTCCGTGTGTCCATCCGTCCGTGCGTCCGTGCGTGCGTGTGTGCGTGCGTGCGTCCTCGCAGTTTGTGTGCACCTAATCTCAGTCGCCGTTGGCCCGGTCGCTGCCAAAGTGAGCACACACATTCCCTGGATGCCAATCTAGAACCTCTGCCCTAAATTTTTCAAATGGGCCTTTTCTAGCGCCACCTAGTGGCCGATGTTCGCAAAACACATTTCTGTGCACTGCTCTTTACAGATTTTGTCCAAAAATCCTACAAATCGGTAGGCAGTATCTCGACAGTCATGTGATCGACACGGATCTGTTCGATTTTGCATATTCCATCCTGATTGGCTAAGATTGGCTTCCAAAGTCTGTAGGATTGAGCCGTTTTGAAAAAAAAAATGCCTCAAATCACAAACGCAAAGTGCAATTATCATGAAATCGCGGACACATGTTCCCACTAGGCCGAGGAAGAAATACCACTTTTTTTTTTTTAATCAGCCTCATGGTGGCGCTATAACAGGCCGATTTGTGGTTTTACCTATAACTCCACCGATCAGTTTCAAACTTTTAAGCGCACTCCCTATAGGACAAGGAAAAAACCTTTCCTTGCATTTTTCACATCAGCCTTTTATAGCGCCACCAGGAGGCCGACTTATGTAAGACATATTTTTGGATATTACTCCTTTTTTTTTACCCAAAATTAACACAAATCAGTACACAGTATCTCTACAGTCATATGATCAAGACGGATCTGTCCCATATTAAATATTCCATCCTGATTGGCTAAGATTGGCCTCCAAACTTTGCAGGATTGATCCGTTTCGAACAAAATGCCTCAAATCAAACACAGCGTGCAATTGTAATGAAATTGTGCACGCACATTCGCAAAAGGCCAAGGAAGAAATTACACTACAAAATGTTCAAATCAGCCCCATGGTGGCACCATGAAAGGTCTAAGATTGGTGAAGAACACATGCCACCTTTTTTACATTGGCCTATTATAGCACCACCAGGATGCCTGGCCTGGTGGAGACCTGTGCTCGGAAGAGCACTGCTTCTAGTTTTAGGTATGCAATACCTGTGAGGCTTCATTAGACCTAGACATCAAACCACACTATCAGGCAGGGACACGTTGTACGGTACCTTGCATTGTGACGAGCGGCAAGAAAACAACAGGGACATTTACCCAGTATTCTTCAGCAAGCTGCCCAATAACAGGCATACAGGTGTAAGAAGACAGTCAAACCAACCAGTTAAGTAACTTGCAATGTCACAGCAGATGGCAGAAGCACCCTTCGATCTCTCTCACCCGACCCTTACATCTGCTACCACCAACTGCCTTTTTTGTGAGGGTACAACTATCCAGATGAGGACAGCAGTATTTACGTTTAATGCCTCAGGTGGCAGTGTGGTTATTTGAGAGGAACAACTTGTGCTGATTTCTAGTCCAAACTCTAGTCGTTTTTATGAGGGGTGCAAACCACTACAACATTTCACTTATAATGTAACTGACGTCACGGACAGAACAGCCCATACAAGAAGATATGCATGTGTGTCGTGTTTGATACCATGAGAAGTGAGCACCGCTCACTTCTCACTTTAAAGGAGAATTGTTCGGTACTTCTCTGCTGTTTATAAACACACTGATGAGCTAACATGCCGAAGTTACTCCATGGTAATGTTATTGTTGAGATCTGCCTTTTAAGGCATTTGGTGAAGTGACGCTTGTTGAAGTGTGCTTAAGGAAATGGTGTTATGGTGTTCTTGATGACAAAGAAAAGGGGTCATTTGGTCTTGCACTTTATCGTGGCATTAAATGTGAGAAAGAGTGTGGTCTCGCATCCGCTTTGAACGCTCCTCAGATGTGAGCTGAGATTTGACACGATCATTTTGTTTCTCATTTGGCAGAGGCAGCCAGCGACGGCGGGCTTGTCACTCACAGACCGTGCTTGCCTCTGTGGCAATCTCAAAACATCACCCATCACTGCCGACCCTCTGAACACACACGCGCTCGCACAATCCACAGCGGGGCAGAAATAATACCATCAGCACTAGGCAACAAAAGAGCTACATTTGGAGGATAATATGCAACTACATTGTCTTCTTTCTGCAATAATTTGGCTCCTGGTAATCCCATGCATTAGCATGCACACCCTACAATATCTCTAATCAGCTGTTTGAAAATACCCTATCTACTGTACATCTACAAGCTCACAATGCGTGGAATTGCGACACTTTGTGAGCTTGTACAGTACGTCTGATATATATATTTTTTTTATCTTGAAAAAACATTTATTGAAACACAAATCTTGATTGCAGTAAAAATACTTCCAGATGGGGGTACGCGGCAAAAAACATTAATTTGAGGGTCCTTGACATGAAAAGGTTTGAGAACCACCTGCTATACTGTAGCTCCACTTTAGACACGTTTTAAACTCCCTTCAGCTGCCTGAACGGCAGCTTTCTATCTGTTACACACATTCACTTATCTGCTGCCTGTCACAATGGCACAACTACAGTTAGAATTTGCCACCTCTCACCTTTACCAGCTTGATCATTGAGAGCAGGTGCTGGATCCTATCCAATAATGGACAATCTTCTTTAAACATATCACTCTTTAAGCAGAATGGAGGCTCAAAATTCCATCATTTCATGACCCGACGGGTCACCAATAATACAATCAAGGCGATCCCCGGCTCATCCTGAGGGAACCATTTCAGATGGATGGGGCAGGTGAGACAGACACGCATACGAGTGTCAATCTCCTCTGATCCACAGATCTGTGTGTCAGCCAGCAACACAACGCCACACTTGGCTTATGGCTATCAAAGAGTCGATAAAAAGAATATATATATATAATCTAATAATAAAAATAAAAATAAAGTAATAATCGAAAGTTACAGGTATTGTTAACTCATTTAGTGCCCCTGAAATTAACGGATTATAAAGTCCACGATGCCACCTTCAGGCTGGCATCACCACCGTTATCTTATTTTGAAGGCCAGAAGTCCTCACGCGAATCACTTCCGGTCTGACGTCATCGGATCGTGCGCTGGAACCGTTCCGTGTCCACGTGGAGTTGTGTAATGGCCGACCGGGAGCTTTTATAACTGTGTAACATAAGCGAGCATCTGCCTCCATCCTAGCTTCTAAAGTGTAGTTTTGAGATAATGGACATTAAAGATGAGATCCCCCGTCCACCTCAATGTTATGGATGGGACTATTTTGTGCTCGTGGAGCCGTGATGATGCAAAATCAGCGACGGATTTCGTCTCCGGACCGCCGGCCATTCTTCTCGGTAATGTACTCGCCGTTACAGTAATAGATTACTTTTCCCGAGATATCCCGTGAATGGCACTACTGTAATAGATTACATTTCGCGAGACATCTCGCGAATGGCACTAGATGAGTTAAGGATCAGCAATGCTGAAAAAATCTATTGAATCCTTCTGTTAAACAATTGACCTTTAACACACTATTACAAGTAAGACGCCTTAAGGGCGAGAAGTGACCGCACAGCGCGGGGAAACAACAGAATAAAAAAATAGTCAGTGTAAATCTGGCAATGTACACACACACAGAGACTAGGGCTGTATTGACTCAGGCCCCAGGCAGGGGTCGCAGCTGAGTGCAATGAGTGCAGTGTGGAGCAGTGCAAACAAGACAGATTGTGTGTGTGTGTGTGTGTGTGTGTGTGTGTGTGTGTGTGTGTGTGTGTGTGTGTGTGTGTGTGTGTGTGTGTGTGTGTGGCATTACAGGCAGTGTGACAGGTAAGAGTAACAGGCAGAGTAACAGTGTGACACAATTTGCTGCAGGTTTTCACACTAACTGCTCCCTGCGGTCGCAACAATATGGATACTAGACTAGACGTATGCCTCTTTGGAACGATGCCTGTTTGAAAAAAATGCCCATTGGGAACGATGCCCGTTGGGAAAGCATGCCCCTCCAGTTATGCAATTGTACCTGATGTCAGAGTACTCATTGTACCAGTTGCCAGAGTCCTCAGAGTACGTGGGGGACACACTCACTCTACGTGGGGGACACACTCAATCACTCACTCGCACAAAAAAAATGTTTTCACCCGTAAACTTACTTGGGATGTGACAGTAAAGTCAAGATGAAGTTACTAATGTTCAGGCAGCAGTAAAAAAAACAACCTCTACAATCGCACACAACAGCTGTGAATAGCTACTATGAGTGACAGAAGAGCCAAAGGTGAAATTAATTTTCCTTTAAAAGTCACCATTATGTCGCCAGCCTACCAAGTAAAAAAAAAAGGTTGAGAGTGATATGAAATTGTTTGTTTATTTATTTGTATTTTCCTTTGTATGTGCTCACACTATCAGCTTCACTCACCAGCTCATTTCCATTACACTGCCATTCTGACTCCTGGCCACCCTGACTACAAGTGACTGCAGTGAGATTAAAGCCTAAGGCTAAATCCCAGCTGCAAGGCCCACGCTCTCCCAACACGTCTCTGATCATTACTTGTAATCTGAAAAACAGGCTAACACGGGAGCCAGGCTATAGCCCTGGCTGTAATGACAGCAGCAGTGAGGAAAGAGTTTGTAAAAATGCCAATGCAAAGGCTGGACATACAAATTATTCAACTGGTGATGGTCACAAGGGATCTCCCATGTAAATTGCAAGCAAATGTGCACCTGCAGGAGTGATGGGAGTGTAATGAAAGTGAGTGATATCTCAAGAGACACCGTTTCTGTCCTCAACAGAATGTCAGACTGAAATCGACGATTTTCCAACCTCCAATAATCGTCAGGATGTTTGGGACTGAAGGTCGCAGTTTAACATAAGAAATGTCACAGCTTGTCCGCGTGTAGACGTGTGTGTACACACTTTTACAGTCTATGGGTTGGTTCCCTTGACACATCACTGTGACATCACAGGTGATATCACAGGGGACATCACCTATGTAAAAGTCTATATATGGGTATTCCCCAGAATCCCTTTTATGTCCATATAGGAAAATCCCTGATGTCATCGATATATATCACTGGCCAGATGGCCAAGAATTGGCCTGTCACCCTGAGGCGCCTTACTAGTAGTATTAAGCTGGGCTTACCTAGTTAGTGCACTTTGAGGACATGTCAGTTTTATGTCAGTAACACAGGTACTATTATTACAAATACATAAATTGTGGTTGGACATTGCATTATGTAGGGAAACTAATTTTAATAGCGAATTATCATCATCGTCTTGCATGAGCACAAAATGTCAGCCTTTGTTATTGAACCACACAGAGCCTGACAAAATGTCATGTCATTAAATAGGGAATATCGTTCAGAGTTTTTATCATTTCAAATCTTCTCCTAGCCTGCTTCCTCTCAGTGTCTATAACGATAAGAAATTAAGCTGGCCAATATGGATGCTCGAAAGGAAAACTTTCTAACCTCTTCTACACAATACTGATAGGCATCTCCTCTCACCCACTTCAGTGATGACCATCCAATGTCCTGGTGTGGTTAATGGTTGTCAAGTCAATATACAATAGAGAAAAATAGAACGTCTTGAAAATATTTACTTCAGTCATTGCAGGAGATTATTATGGGTTAAACTGTCAAAATACACAACCTGCCAACACAGTGTATGTTGCACATACAGGAATACAGAGGCGAAATCCTCGTAAAAGTTCAACAAAGTTGATCTCCATGCAAGGCACTTGACGACATCGGAAGCTCTGTCCCTTCGCTCACATAGAATGGAAGTGAATGGCTGGTGAATATTCAATTTGCATATGTGTGACCATAGTACACTAACCAACTGAACTGTGTGTTTCATTGCCCTTCCTGAAGTACAGTATGTGTACTTGAGCTTGACATAGATTCATGTAATGGAGTCTCCATTATTTTACCACACAAGGCTTTTGTGTGTCCTATTCATAATAGTTTTGTTTATACAATGTTCTGAAGTCTTCCAGTGAGAGCAGCATAATTATTCGGTTGAAAGCAAAGCTATGATTTTGTTCTGGTTGAGATTAACTCATACCTCGCGATCCCCGTAGAGCCCGTAGATTTCCCGCTGTACCGCGCTGCCATGCCCGTAGAGCCCGTAAAGTTTAATTAGCTTTAATCATTATGAAAGGATTAAAAGTATTAGCGCAGATTTTCGCTGATTCTGGCTCTTTAGGCCCGGCCCCCTAACTGTATCCGGTCATTTCCGGTCTGGACCGGATCCAGCTTTCCGTATCCAGTCTGAGCCTGGGCCATAGTCCCGCCTCCATTGGTTTACTGTGTAACAGAAGTGGAAGCTACTGGGCGATGGAACGTTCGTTTTTCAATCGGATTTTTGCGTTTGGAAACTTTGATCCAGTCTCTACACGCCTGGATTATGATCCCCGCACATATCGTGCGTTTTGTGCGCGAACGTGTCCACGTGTTACCATAGCGCACAGTTGGCTTTTTTCAATGCTTTTTCATGTAAACACTGGCTGATAAGCAGAGATACAGCGTGGCAACGGATATGTCTTTTTCAATGGGGTTTTTTGTATTCGAAAGCTTGTCACCGAGTCTACACGTCTACTAGATGAGTCGCGCACAGATTGTGCACGATGCGTGCGCGTGCCCACGCTAAAAGGTAAGGACAATTTGGCAGCTGCTTACTACAGCTATGTTTAAAATGGCAGAGAAAAAGTTAAGACTAAATTGTGTTGAATGCTAAAATGTTGTCAGTCTATAACAAGGAACACAAATTGTATTGAAAGTGAGAGACTACGTACAAATGATGAAAGTGGTATTGAGGTGAATAAAAGATTTATTCACAGTATTTAAAGCATATGTTTTACTGTTTCCTGAATATTTTACAATAATCATCTTTGTTTGCCATTTAAAGTGTTTATAAGTATGAGTGAAATCCAGTCAGAAAACTCCTGTGGAATGTACCATTCCCTTCAAAGGGGGAAGCTGCACACATAGACCAATCAAATAACTTGACATTGGTCTTTCTGGCACTATCCCTGTTTCAGCCCGGTGACATTGCAAAGGTTAAGGCTCCCCTCTACCATCTCACCTACATGGCTCCAGAACAGCAGGACATAAGAACCAAGATAGCACGGAAATATATGCACCGACCGTGTGGTGACCTGCTGGCTTGGAAACCAACTGTGCCCTCAATGACACCAATAACGTCAGTTTCTAGGCTGACCCGGCAAACTCCAGCTAAAGAGCAGAGTGCAAGCATTGAGGGGGTTGTTTCGGCTTAGACAAATAAGGCCACTATGAGATGCACTCAAAGCCGATTACAGTAAACCAATGAGGAAGCATTAGCCATCTGAGCTAATTAGGCCTCTGACTGTGGGTAGAGCTTCTTGTTCATGCCTGGGCAAGACTGCTCTGTTATGTAATGTCCAAATGTATTAGCAGGATCACACCAGGTCCCTTGTTTAATCAAACAGTTGGCACGTTGGATTATTTGGAGCTGGAAGGTGGTATCTGTTAGCAGGTGTTTGCTTTGTCAAAAAAGAAATGCTGCTGTTGTTAGAAAACAGCAAGGGCTCTGGTGCTAGAGGACGTACAAGGAACAAAAGGCTTAAAAGAACAGTCGCACTTTTCTAAAACAAAAAACAAACACACACACACACACACACACACACACACACACACACACACACACACACACACACACACAGACACACACACACACACACACACACACACACACACACACACACACACACACACACACACACACACGCACACACACATTTATATATATCGTCGTTGTCGGGTGGAAACCTTGTATGTCCAAAACCGATCGTTTTTATCATTTAAAAAATGAACTAAACTAGTAAAAACAGATGATCTACAAGCACACAACGCCTCTCGGCGTGAGGCGTTGTGCGCTTGTAAATCGGCTGTTTTCACTACTTTTGTGCGACGGCCTTGTTTGATGAAGCAGGGCTTTGCTTCGCGAAAAAAACATACACATTTTAAACTCGGAGATAAGAGGTTTCCACCCGACAGCGACGATATATAAAATCAGGTAGCTCTCGTGCACATCCGGGTGGACGTGCTGGTAAGCAAGATGAAGTATAAGAAAGACAAACTCCCACTGCCTCTTTTCAGGAAGGGACCGCACACTCACCGCACACTCAACACTTTGTCAGGTGCTATACATATATATGTATAGCACCTGACGAAGCCACACGGCGAAGCGCGTTGTGCTTTTGCTCAATAAAAAAGAAATTAAGCATTGAATCCTATCCATCGTCCTTCATTGGAGTGTGCGGTCTCTTCCTGAAAGTGGGAGTGGGAGTTTGTCTTTGTCTTTCATATGTTAGGGCATTCACGAATAGTCATTTTTTTGTAGAGATGCACGATCATGAAATTATGGCCGATATTTTACAGGCTCATGTCTGTCGATACCGTTTCCGATATATATTAATTATTAGATTATAAGGAAATATATATCTTATTGGAATCGGTATTGAATATTTTTATTAAAAAAATAATCCAAATTGAAAAGATTTCCCAAAAAAATTGAATCTTCAGCCTTCATCATTACAAAGGGCTTTTTCGGGGCGCCCGCTGGCGTCAAGGCGCATACCACATACTAGGCTATGATGCCTGCTGGCGTCGCCGGTTCGATTCCCGATCCGGACGACCTTTGCCACATGTCATTCCCCATCTCTCTCCCCATTTCCTGTCAGTCTACTGTCCTATCAATAAAGGCATAAAAGCCCAAAAACAAACCTTTTTTTTTTTTTTTTTAAGGGCCTTTTCAGCTTCACATTCAAATGTGAGTATTATAAAACAAAATATCGGCTAAACCGATCAGTTATTTTGATATCAGTTCGATACCGATAATACATTTTTATGGCCAATATTTCTGATACCGATCCCTAATTTTTAGTATTCGAATATTCAACCCTAAAAGTATTTGAATATTCGCAGGAGAAATATAGAGATATAGATATATTGCCACGGCTTAAAAAAATAAAAAATAATAATAATACAATTAATTAATATCAGTGAATATTCGGCTTTGATGTAAAGTATTGGAATAGTGATTTGATATTCGAATATTCAGTGAATGGCCTAATATATATATATATATATATATATATATATATATATATATACCAGTAAGACTCCCTAATCGGGAGATAAGCGACCGTTGGTCGCTTATCTCCACAAATAGGCCAAAAGTTTGTTTTACCAATTATTACACTCTATGTGAACATTTACATCAACAAATCCCAAGTACTATGCAGAACGACCCATTTCAAGTTTTTAATGTACAACAATATTTAGAAAATAGGTCTACAAGCTGACAGTCCTCGTCCCTTATATTCCCATAGGTTATATGGAGATCTCAGTGTTTGTCAGTCCTTGTTCATTTATGCCCATATATGGACATCTCTATATCTACTGTAACAGTCCTTGTCCCTTTATGCCCATATATGGAGATCTCTTAACTGTAAGTCCTTGTCCCTTTTATGCCCATATATGGATATTCCTGATGTCATCAGTATATGAACATATATGGGCTTTCTGATATGCCCATATATGGAGATCTCTTAACTGTAAGCCCTTGTCCCTTTTATGCCCATATATGGATATCCCTGATGTCATCCGTATATGCCCATATATGGGCTTTCTAATATGCCCATATATGGAGATCTCTGTATCTCCATATATGGGTATAAAAGGATACTTCAGGTCTGACATCAGGTTTGTTTATATTGGGTTGCTAGGTTTGACATCACAAACTCTATGGGCCATCTGACCTAGAAATCTATATTTGGGCATAGATGACTCATCGTGACCTCATCACACGTCGACCGCACGTGTGACGTGCGGTCGACCGCACGTGGAGATCTCAGTGTTTGTCAGTCCTTGTTCATTTATGCCCATATATGGACATCTCTATATCTACTGTAACAGTCCTTGTCCCTTTATGCCCATATATGGAGATCTCTTAACTGTAAGTCCTTGTCCCTTTTATGCCCATATATGGATATTCCTGATGTCATCAGTATATGAACATATATGGGCTTTCTGATATGCCCATATATGGAGATCTCTTAACTGTAAGCCCTTGTCCCTTTTATGCCCATATATGGATATCCCTGATGTCATCCGTATATGCCCATATATGGGCTTTCTAATATGCCCATATATGGAGATCTCTGTATCTCCATATATGGGTATAAAAGGATACTTCAGGTCTGACATCAGGTTTGTTTATATTGGGTTGCTAGGTTTGACATCACAAACTCTATGGGCCATCTGACCTAGAAATCTATATTTGGGCATAGATGACTCATCGTGACCTCATCACACGTCGACCGCACGTGTGACGTGCGGTCGACCGCACGTGTGACCGACGGACGGCCGGTGGAGGTTTTCATACTAAACTGCGACCTTACGGTCGCAATAAATATATACCCGTATTTTCCGGACTATAAGGCGCACTTAAAAGCCTTTAATTTTCTCAAAAAACTCCAGTGCGCCTTATATATGGATCATTCATTGACATTGACATTCCCTTTAGCACAGCTCCATCTGATGCATAACACAACAGTAGCGTCTATTATGTGCGCCTTATAGTCCGGTGCGCCTTATATATGAAAACAGTTCGAAAATAGACCATTCATTGACAGTGCGCCTTATAGTCCGGTGCGCCCTATAGTCCGGAAAATACGGTATATATATATATTTTTTTTTCATGAGATAAATTCATGTTTTATGAAAACATCTACCTTGTAGACTGACTGAAATTTACTATATTGCAAGGACGCAAACAAACCCATGCATGTGTGAGCCGAAAAATTATTTCAAACATGCCTATCTGGCAGATGCATGTTGTTTGGGTCTGAAACAACCAGTCACAACAGAACAATCTTTTTTAAGAGATGAACTTTGCCAAACTAAAACAGACAAAAGGAGAAAGAACAGGGAGTGGAATAAACTCCCTGTCGCACTTAGAACAACGAACTCACTCGCTAGCTTTCGCCGAGGACTGAAGACTCACCTTTTCAGACTCCACCTAAACCCTTAGCACTACTGGAAAAATCAATGACCATACATGAAGCTAGTTAGCATTTGTTTTTAGGTTTTTAGAAATCTTTTTTTTTTATTTTTTTTACGGATTATATATTTTTTTTTTCTAGATATACCGATCGTTTTTATCATTTAAAAAATTAACTAAACTAGTAAAAACAGATGATCTACAAGCACACAATGTACTGACACTTAATCTTGTTTATTATTGTGATGTTTATTTGCTTATTCTAAGTCGCTTTGGATTAAAAGCGTCTGCTAAATGCCTAAACTGTAAACTGTAAACTGTAACAAACGACACACAAACACGTCCTCCTGCAAAAGAATTAGTATGTGAATACTCCACAAGAATCCCAGACTAATCAGTAGAGACAAAAGAGGATTTAGTGAAGAGCGAGAGTCTCCAAATTCAGTAATACCTCGCAAGTTTCCTTCTAAATTGCATACGATATTAGGAGTAGCTTACAATACAATGTTAAGCTCATTAACAATCTTGTTGTGGAGTTGAGTTTTCAGATTGACATTTTTTTATGAATCCTTTTTTCCCCAAGCTGTGCTGGCAAGTAAAGCAAAATATCTCTTACAGTGATTCACATTAAGCACATCATCAACATCTCCCAAGGTCCAAATTCTGGGGTCACATGCTATGTGGGACTATAATGTCTGAAATGTTGCAGACATTTGAGACATTAAACGACCACGGTGGCCACGGAGCACCACAGTGTTAGCATATTCAGCCATAACCCAGACATCTCTGAGGAGACAGAAGGGTACGAGAGATAACAGGAATGCAATAAAAACAAGAACAGAATGACTGCTGAATAGTCTTTACAAAATAAAAAAAAAACAGATCACACTCAGTCAGCCCAGAAAAGCGTCTGGCTGGCTTTTGCAAGTAAACCCTAGTCTACTCTAAATAATTCAAGGTTGTTTTTTGTTATCTTAACTGCCGTGGGCTTCACAACGGGTTTAGCCGTTCGATGATTTGGCTTAATGCAATTAAGAAATGATCTGAAAGAGTTAGAATGGACAGGAAGAGACAGGAGGGTCAGACGTGTCTCCACACACACACTGGTGATCAACACACAGGATCACCTGGCCAGTGGGACAAATGTAGCAGCATGAGTTGACGGCCGTGGCGAACAGAGAGGAGAGGGCGTTGGTTGAGGGGGGCTCCGACTGAGACGCATGCTAATCAGCCACAAACAGCCACACTTCAGCCTCTCTCCTCTGACTGTCGCAGTCACTTTAAAGGCACACTGCTTTGGCGTGCACTGTCGCAGACACCAAAGTGGCTCTGACTGTTGAGTGGCTTCACTGAAGTTGTGCCAGCTGTGGACATGTGCTGTGTCCCTGACCGCGTTGACGGCTGCCTGGACTGACGAACGCGCGAGTTGTCAGCCACTCCGCAACAAATGTCATCTCATAGAAAGAGAGATAAGAGGTAGGGAGGGATAGAGGAGGGCATGAGAGGATAGGTGCTGTTGGATCTGTGACCCACTTGGGACCACAACAGATGTTTCCCCTGTGACCTCCAACTTCTGCCGTCTGTAGACCACATCCAGCTAATTGGCTGGTGCTACCCCGACGGATTGTAACAGAAATAACACAGGAAACTGAAAGATAATTCCCTGTCATCCTGTAAACTCAGAAAGTGTAAAAAAGTTTAACCAAATGTACGTTACAATTGGGGGATTCTTACTACACTGTACAGACATACGACCACACAAATGCACACACCTTTGGGGATCAGTGAAGTACAGTAGGCCTACCATCATCATCATCATCACACCCGCACCAACGGCACACCTGCGCAAACTTAGATGGCCCTGAGAATATTCTCGGTTAACAACACATGCCTGTTTTTGTTTTAACTTCTAGGCTACTATGGTAGTTTTCTCAGACAGGCAGGTATTTAATAAATCCTGCAATGTGTCTGACAGGAAGGACAGACAGACAGAGAGAGAGAGAGAGAGAGAGAGAGAGAGAGAGAGAGAGAGAGAGAGAGAGAGAGAGAGAGAGAGAGAGAGAGAGAGAGAGAGAGAGAGAGAGAGAGAGAGAGACACTCAAACACTGATTTCCTTTCTGGTGGGGATGCACTCTGACATGTGCACAAACACATACCGGTAGATGTACCCACATGCACTCACATCAACACAGATACACAGGCCTGGTGAGAGCAGTATAACGCACGCACACGCACACGCACACACACGCGCACACACACACACACACACACACACACACACACACACACACACACACACACACACACACACACACACACACACACACACAAAAGGATCTTTCATTTAATCACCCTGATTTGTTTGTTTGTTCCCTGCTAAGTAGGATGATTCCTAAGGATGGAGTAATTGCCATTCAATCAATTCAAAATGTATTTGTGAAATTATGTGCTCAGTATCTGCTTGTTTTGTTTTTTCTGCATCTCACAAGTTGTGATTAACTGGATACTGTAGTAGACCGGTCCAAAGCCTTCTAAATCTACGGAAACGGATGAAGGGATCCTGACTATAAGCAATCTAAAGGGGGATGAACGAATCAATATTAAAAAGTGTTAATTTGTTATTAGAGTGCCTATCAGCAATAAAAAAGGAACCCAAAATGCCCGACTATGGGGAATTCTTCTCAGCGAAAGAGAGAGAGAGGGAGAGACTGCATATTAGCTTTGAAGGCAAAATAATTGGTTCTATTAATTTACTAGAGCTTATGCTCCAGTGGAAAATCCCTCCTCCACACCGCGATTAACGCCAAGGTCAAGTGCGGATGTTATGGGGAGTGCATCAGCTGAAGGTGACCTTGTGCGAATACAGAATATGAAACAAGAAAAATGAATCTCCGCACACAGTGGCTGATTATGTTACTACCATTTCAAAGACGTTGTGTGTGTGAATGTGCATGTGTGTGTGTGTGTGTGTGTGTGTGTGTGTGTGTGTGTGTGTGTGTGTGTGTGTGTGTGTGTGTGTGTGTGTGTGTGTGTGTATGTATGTGTGCATGCGTGCGTGCATGCGAGTGAGTGAGTGATTTCCTGTCTGTGTGTATGCCAGTAGTTGTGTATGGGTGTGCATGTGTCCTCAAGGTGTACAGTATGTGTGTGGCTGAGTGAGTCAGTGAGTGAGCAAATGAGTGTGTGTGTGTGTGTGTGTGTGTGTGTGTGTGTGTGTGTGTGTGTGTGTGCGTGCCTGCGTGCGTGCGTGCGTGCGTGCGTGCGTGCGTGCGTGCGCGCGCACGCACGCGTGCGTGTATTTTGAGTATTATGCTCTGTGTTCCAGTCGGCTCAGGGGGCCTTGGTCATGAGACCAGTACACAAAAGCCGTGGCAGACAGTAAACTGGGACAAACAATTATAGCCGAACATATCCCACAGCCCATTGGCTTGTTTTACTCACACACTGTAAAAAGAGAGCACAGAAGTACGCTCTTACCTTCCCAAACTGTTCAAAATACTGCTTCACATCTTCCACTACTGTGTTGGCCGACAGTCCTCCCACGAAAATCTTCTTTGTTCTCGTGACCATCTGCAAAGAGTGAGAGGAAAACATTGCATTATGTTTCCTTTCAGAGCTGTTGTGCACCTTTAAAGCCGATCCAAACACATAGGGAGGGCTGATCCCCAGATAAGGGATCAAAGACTTGGAAATAACCCCTCATTTCTGCTCTTACATCAAACTCAGAGAGTGGGAACACCGCACCCTGTCGGGTGATTAAAGGATAATTTTTATGTTGTGGATCTGTTCAAGGCAAGCCATCTGTGTGTGTGTGTGTGTGTGTGTGTGTGTGTGTGTGTGTGTGTGTGTGTGTGTGTGTGTGTGTGTGTGTGTGTGTGTGTGTGTGTGTGTGTTTGCGTGCGTGCGTGCGTGCGTGCGTGCGTGCGTGCGTGTGAGTGTGTGTGCGTGCGTGCGTGCGTGCGTGCGCGTTTGCAAGTGTAGCTTGTTTGGAAGATTATGTAAATTTGAACTGAAAGACAACCTATAAAAAATGTGTAATTTCCAAACAGTATGAAATAACAAAAAATAAACGAAAATAACTTATTTCACACTTGGTGCAGTTTGCTACAGTACTATGTACCCAATTTGACGCATATTGCTTTGTAGGAAAAGCAAACAGATTTGGATAAAATTCTAGATGGAAGAAAACCTAGTAGTTGCCCTACGGATGAGAAGATATTGGCCAAAACATCAAGTTGCTTGATGTTTTGGCCAATTGACATGGATTTCATCATCTGAGCAGCTGCTGATACATTGGATCTATCTGCCAAGTTTGGTCATTTTTGGTCTTACGGTTTCTGAGATCCAGGTACTTTTAGGATAGTAGTGGCTGCGGAATAATATCCATACAAAACCTCTACTTGCGGCACTAGGCCCCTTGTGATTTTCAAATTGCCTTCCAACTTGCCTGTTTCAAGCCACATTATCACAGATGCAGCATCTCTAGGCCTATGCCCTATACATAGTAAAACGTATGTCAATAAAAAGATTTGTATTATTTGAAAACTTTAAATGGGACATTCTGCATAATGAGTAGGTTTACTTTTGGTACTTTAAGTACATTTTGATGTCAATACATTTACTCAATTACATTTAGAATTCTGGACTTTTACTTTAGGGTGCCCTCACACCAAAAATACCTATGAGAGTGGAATCCGCATTCTGCCAATGCATTTCAATGAGAATGGAGCGGTTTCATGCCAGTAGAGGATTTCTGCAAAAAAAACGCTCCACTCTCATTGAAATACATTGGCAGAAAGCAGATTCCACTCTCATAGGTATTCTGGTTTGAGGGCACCCTTACAGAGTATTTCTACATTGCAGTATTGATATTACTTTTACTTAATAAAAACTACTTTTTCCACCACTGACCGTATAATACTATTATTATAGTATATTATTACTATTATAGTATTGCCAGGTAACTGAGTGGATTCTGCCTCCCCCAGGGCCTTTTACACCACCGTCCCCAAAATACAAATGCAACCGTCCCAAAGGGAATGTAATCTGAACAAAAACAAATATGTTATGTATGTATTACGATCAATTTACAATGTGTCCTCTATTCAAACAACAGCTCACTTTTAAAAGTATGTGTTTGTGCTTGGTATGACGATATTATGTTCCGTTTTAACATCTTGAGCTGTATTTTCGTCCATGCCTTACCCCTTATCCCTAAACTTCTTTGACTTTTTTAAATACTTTGAAAAACATTTTAAAATACTTCAAATAGCCGATCTACATCGACACGTTGTGAGCTTGTAGATCAGCTATTTGAAATATTTAAAAATTTGAAAATAGTAAAAATGGCAAAAGAGTTTAGGGATAAGGGGTAAGGCATGGACGCAAATAGAGCCCCTTATGTTTAAAATCACAATCCAAATCATATCAATAATGTTATACTCTTTATGAGGCACAGAAATATTTCCCATGAAAGGAGACTCGCACGTTGGGATTCCCTTAGTCTCGAGCCCTGCTCCCGCCAAGTTCTGCCGCTGTAGGCCTACCATTAACTCATAATACTGATTTCGCTGATTTTCATGTATTTCATAAGGTTGCAGCACATTTGCAACAGCCTGTATTATTGTTGTAAGAGCCATTTGAGCCATGTTGCTTATTTTGATGTCACTGAAGTTAAGGGCATGGTCACTCCCTAATTGCCTAGCTATTTAACACAAGCTGTAATGAGGCGCAGGTGTTTTTTTTACTGTGTTTGTACCCTTTATGTTGAGCTTTAATGTCACATTTGGACATCAGTTCTTGGGACACACACACGTCTGAACTTGATCTTTAGCACGGGCAACCAGTAGTGCTCCAAGTATCCATCCATCCATCCATCTTCAACCGCTTATCCGGAAACGGGTCGCGGGAGTAACAGTTCCAACTGAGACTTCCAGATTTCCTTATCCGGAGCAACTTCCTCCACTCCCTTAGGGAATATACAGAGGCGTTCCCAAGCCAGTTTAGAGATATAATCCTTCCATCTGGTCTTTGGTCTGCCACGGGGTCTCCTCCCAGAGGGACATGCATCGAGGACCTTCCTAGGAAGGCGCTCGGGGGGCATCCGTACTAGATGCCCGAACCACCTAAGCTGACTCCTTTCCAAGTGTAGGAGCAGCGGTTCTACTCCAAGTCCCTCTCGGGTGACTGAACTTCTCACCCTATCTCTAAGGGAGATACCAGCCACCCGTCTGAGGAAACCCATTTCGGCCGCTTGCACCCACGACCTTATACTTGCTCCAAGTATTGGGAAAGGTTCCTGGTTCGATCCCATAGCCCAGTGGTTCCCAAACATTTTAGCTCGAGACCCAAAAGAGAAATTAGACGTCTGCGGGACCCAAACTAGTGAAAACAGCAGAACTACAAGCTCACAACGCGTCGCTTCGCGCAGCGCTGTGACCTTGCAGATCCAGTATTTTCACTACTTCTTACTAGTAGACATTTGTTTTTTAATTTATGGAATTTCTTAGATTTTTAAATTTTTAAATTATTTAGAAAAATATTTTATTTGTATTTTTTTATTCGTGAAAATCTTTTTTTTTTAATGTTTTGAAATAATAATAATTACAAACAAAACGTAGGGAACAAAAATTAAGGGACCCATAAAAATGTGTCCGCGACCCACAAATGGGTCCTGACCCAGTGCTTGGGAACCAGTGCATCAGACCGGCATAAAGAATTTGCATGGGAAAGTGACACTCAACCATCCCTCCTTGCACATCATTAAAGCATCCTTGAGCAGTGATGGATTTCATATGGCTTTAGTGCAGGCACGTTTTGCTTTCTGGCTTAGTTACTACAATTTTACCATGACTTGATCTGAGCAGCAACCAGTTGACATTGCTAATGTGTTAAATGGCTGGTTTAGTTTTAGATTCTAACCAGATTTAAGCAGCTGTGTCGTCACTCCCCTCCCCCACATTAAGTGCTAATTTACACTTTGTCCCATAACCGTTTTGAAAATTGCTGCTCGACAAAAACGCCATATTCTTGTGAGGGGGCTGTGCAACAAATTAAGCGTTCAGCCTCTAAGGGGTTCATCTGCCTTGGGCGCTGCCATTGGCAAACCACTTACAGACATCTGCAGATAAACAGACTGAATACTTATCAACATCACTCACTTGTATCACTGCCAATCCAAGTGAAGGAAGCGAGTGAATCTTCACCCCAGCTTCCCTTTCCACATGTCTCAGCCACCCATTTTCCAGTCATTTTCAGCCATGTCACTATACTCTGTGACATGGTTGCAGAAGAGGTGATGGGATTTCCTGAGCTCTGGTGCAAAACAATTACATTCCTTATTTCTCTCACCATGGCATTGGCTAACAACATAACTTATTGCTTTGCATTGTGTTTATCTGTACAGTGTCTGGTTAGTCAGTCAGAGACCAACCAGACAAGTCTAGAGCCTGTTTATTTATACCCACAAACTCTCCAAAGCATCACAGCCTGGTGATATCACGGGTGACATCACCGTGACACATCCATATATGGGTATTCCCCAGAAACCCTTTTATGCCCACATATGGAGATCCCTGAGGCCCTGATTGGCTTTACTAAGTAACATGTTCTATGCCCATATATGGAGATCCCTGTCCCAATGGCATCAATATTAAGGACATATCTGTCTCCATTGATAAACTAGGAATCGACAAAAGTCTAGTTTCGAGAGGCGGCAATTCTCAAACTTTGCCTCCTTGTTTACAAATGTTTTACTCATTTAATACAGAGCACAATGCCTAATAGTTGTCTCACATAACTAGCCACGTTATCACACAGTGAGGTCATTCATGTCACGCTTGCCAAATTAAACAACTGAGATTTGCATTTATTTTGACACTTTTCCTCCTCGACAGTCATTGTTACGAACACAGCAATTTGTTGTTAATCCAACCACATATTGCAGCTACTAATTGCTATGCAAAACATCAAAAAGGTCTAGACAACGGAACAGCTTTACAAGTAAACACTAACAAATCCAGGAGAGACTCAATTACCTGGCAATAAATTCTACTGATTGTAAACTGGTTAAAAATTTGGACTTTATAGACATTAATAACTGTATAACAGTATAGAACGATTGTTTACTGTCTTCCCACCATTTCTCATGCAGCTTCTTATTATTTATTTGAGACAGACTATGTTGTAAGTGTGGCACCAGTAATTGTAGTGTACTTGTTTGATATTTGTTTATGTTTAGATCAATTTTGACATTTGTTTAGATAAATTAGACTGTTAATAAAGGGGGTAAATCAATACTTAAAAATGTCAACTGAAGTCGATGACCAAGACATATTTGGTCATAATCTCTACGTTCTATGTAAAGATTATATGGAAAACTATATGGAATCTATGAACAGGTTGTGGGGGTCCCTGCTTCATCTCTCTCTCAACTAAGGGGTCCTTGGCCTGAAAACATTGAAGACCCCTGTTTTAGATGCATTACATGTACATGTAACATACAAACAGATGTGAAACCTCAGTGCCATTCAAGTTTGCAAAATGAAGCGAGCGAGATTTAAAATACTAAACGGAAGCAAGCAAGCTCTCGCTAACCTTAAGTTACCCACTGAATCACCCAGTAATAAAATGACACAACATCCTCTGCAGTTTATCAGGTTACACGAGGCTGGTTATTATCAAAGAGATTAATAGCCCAGGCTGCCTCACTGTACTGCACCACTACAAGTGATTACACAAATAATAGCCCTGCGAGGGTCCATTTCTACACTCCCAGAGTTAAATTAAGAGTGTGTGTGTGTGTGTGTGTGTGTGTGTGTGTGTGTGTGTGTGTGTGTGTGTGTGTGTGTGTGTGTGTGTGTGTGTGTGTGTGTGCATGTGAGTTCCTGCAGGCTATAATTGAGATATGTGAGCAATGCACCTTACTGCACCTCTACTATACGAATGTGCTTGACAAAAATGACAAAACAGAGCCTGAAACTAACAAAGCAGCTTCTCATTAATTGTGAACAAGAGGCTCTATCCGTGGTGTAGCAACAAACACAACCCATGGAAGATCCACTATCACACTTTCTACAACAAATCAGCCTACAGAACGCACACTACCGACACAGGCCTGAAAGACCATTAGCTGCACCAGCAGGCTACAAGGGCAGATTCTTTTTTCTTTCTTTTTTCCATGTGGCGAGGCAGTGCAGAGCGGAAATTATACAATTTATAGCGCATTTATGTAGATGTTGAGGTTTCACTTCTAGTTTACGCTTACACTGGGAAATTCTGCCGCTCTGATGCTTCAAGTGTTTTTCTTTTGATTATGTTTTCGGTAGCATGGCAAATGCAAGAGCACATGGTGACAGAAGCAACTATTAGTTTTTCCCTGGAAATTTACACTGGAAAACATTGCTGTGGAGAAAAATATCTATTCTTAGAGCTGACTTCCTCCATCACTCCGTTCTCTTCTTTGTTCCCTCAGCCTCAGCTTCAACTCACAACCTAATATCTTAAAAAGGAAATACGCCCCGTGTATTTTATCAAACATATTGGGTCTCTGCCCCCGTTCCCTTATTAAAAAACACAGTCGATTATTACATTAGCTTATGAAATGTACTAATGTGCCTTTGATTTGTAGGTATAGCAGGGTGGGCATAACAACTTCACAACTCAACAGTAAACCTTATACTCGTTGACTGGTGTCCTGCATGGGGTCTACAGTATTTGGTCCCTATAAACGGCAATCTACAAGCTCACAGCTTGATGTCTTCCTGTCAAACAGTTGAAGTTAACATCCATGGCTCTCCAGACTCATATGATATACTACTGTATGTACTTTGAAGGAATTAAAAAAGACACATAAGCTTAAAGTGTAATTCTTTGGTGGAAGAGTTATCTTTCACTATCACTACAATGACATGCATGAAATGTGTTTTGTGAAGTCACAATGACCTTGACCTTTGATCACCAAATTCTAATCCGTTCATCCTTCACCCCGAATGGAAGTTTGCGCCAGATGTCGTTAAATTCACTTCAGGACATTCCTAAGAATGAGATATCGCATCCACAAATATGGGACTTATATAAACAGGCAAGGACACAATACCTCTGGCCTCAGGTGTCACCAGCGGAGGTATCAAAATAATTGGATAGTATTAGGTATGTAGAGAAAAGTCCACAGAACTGTGTTGCAGGAGCAACAATTGCTTTCATTCTAGCCAGCAGGATATAATTACAGGCATTCAGATAGCAACAGTGGCCTCGTTCATAAGGAAGCAGAGAGCTTCTGTCAATGCAGTGCCACATGATCAAAAGCCTAGGAGACACACACACACGCACGGCCGCACGCATGCACGCACACACCCCAACACACACGCACACGCACACGCACGCACACGCACACGCACACACACACACACACACACACACACACACACACACACACACACACACACCATGGCCAGCCAAGGTAAGCACTGCTCCTGCTCATTTGCATTTGACTCACAAAGCACCAACCAACTACACAATCGGCTTTGGGGCTTTGTTTTAGACATCTACGCAAGACAGAACACATGCTAGACACAGTGTACAGTAGAGTAAAGAAGTATTACACAATCAGAATGAGAGGGAGAGGGGGAGGGGGGGGGAGAGAGAGAGAGAGAGAGAGAGAGAGAGAGAGAGAGAGAGAGAGAGAGAGAGAGAGAGAGAGAGAGAGAGACAGAGAGAGAGAGAGAGAGAGAGAGAGAGAGAGAGAATACTGTAGCAGTAATTTCTCTTGTCTGGCTACAAGTTGAGGAGGAAGGCCACTGGCCTGGTTCCGTTCCCTCATTGCCCTTTTAGAAAAGTGGTCCAATCTCGGCTCTAGTGGGCATAGAGCTGTAATTGCTTATTACAATGCAATTAGAGCAAAGGAGATGAGAGAAGGAAAGATGCTTAGCGCAAATGTGGAGTGACAGGCCAAGGCACTTAGACCAAGGATTATACTGGCCATTTGCACAAGGACAGAGAAAACAAGGGCTGCGGCGACAGGGTGGGAATGGATGGAGCACAGAGATGGAGAGATAGATGAAGAAAGAGGGAAGGAGGAGGGGTGATGTGCTGTTAAACACAGGGCTAGCTAGCTTTGATTAGCAGGGGAGCTCTTAAGGCCAAGGCTGATCAGAAATCTACAGGCTTAACACACTACATTACAGTACATAGCACTAATACAGCTATTCACTTTACTCTAACTACGCCACGACATTAAAACCAACTAACTACCCCATCTGGAGGTTTGTCATTTACTGTACAGTACACCAACTACCCTGCCTGGAGGCTGGACTTTAACTCCACTTAAGACGTTGGATTTGTGAGAGTGGTGCAAAAATGGTGGTGTGGTGACACTATAATATATTGTGCTAGATGGATGGGGTGGGGTGAGGTAGGAGATATGACGCAAGACCAAAATGTCCACTTGTGTGAATATGGTCAGTGACCAACGCTCCGACAGTTAACAGTCAGGCAGAACATGGCCAGTAAGGGCTGAATGAATACACCTTGCCTCATCAACCTACTATACAGTAGTTATTAAGATTAATAGGAGTAGCATAGAGCTGATAATAGGGCTCTGGGGGTGCATAACACCACCATACCCATGCAGCACATTCACACAGCATTCTCTGTGAGGCGTGGGTGAGATCAGCAGGCATTAACCAAACACTGCAATGGGAGGCAAATGAGAGAAATGGACAAGTCTGGGACCATCCTTAACACATATGGTGCCAACCCCGAGTTTCCCGAGTTTGTATTGGTACTACCGCTGTGCCAACCCCGAGTTTCCCGAGTTTGTGCCGTTTTTGGAAAAAAAAATGTTTTTCATTTAAAAAAAAAAAATGTTTCAAAAAAATTTTTTGGACCTCCAGAAATGTATTAGGCATGATCGCGATCGCGAAATTGCATGTTTAACCCCCATACCAACTCATTCTTTCAAACATGGCAGCCATGTTTGTTTACATCTGAAGAAAACATAATGGCTGATAAATCAAGAATGCCTGAACGGATTTCCAAGCGGATTTTTTTGTTTGAAAGCTGTGAACAGCATCTACACAGTGGTGCATCATCTAGGCAGGGGCGTGCACTTTTTACATAATTGCACAATTACATGGAAGTCTATGGTAACCATGGCAACGCGAGACATTGAAGAGAAAAAATCATTGCAACATAAGTGTTAAGAGACTGTTCTGAAAATGGATATTATGCTAATTTAGATGCTTTAGATGCAGATTTCAAAAACTTGAGCAAGAAAGTTTGCGCCATTTAAAATAGCATTTCTGCTGAAACAATACACTGCCAGCATGACTGAACACTCACTCCTGTGTTATATAAGACAGTGATCCTCAATGTGGCTGTTGAGGTTGGATGGAATAAACTGCTTAGCACAGAGAACATTGAAATGAATCCCTTTTTGATTTGATTCAGCCATATACTGTAAATATACTGTATATATTAGAAATTAAATTAAAGCAGTCGAGGGTTAGGTAGTCAAGCGAGGCATCTGTTCTGCAAATGCTTGGGATATGCCATATGTATAGAGGGAATGCGCATGCATAAAGTGAATGGCAGATCGAGTGGCAAAGTGAGTGGCAAAGTGAGTTTAATGTCGTTTAATGCAATCAGATAGGACTTTTCTCTTTGGATGTATGGGCTGTCAAGGCAAAAAAATATTTTTTTGCCACTCAGTAGGTTCCCGCATAACTTCCGGGTATGATGATGATGTCACGCGCATACCCTCTATTGGGCACCTTTAGTTTTAGATGTGAGGTTCACTATGTTCAATCTTTTTTGCTAAGTTTTAGTTGCTTGACCTGAGTTGCAAGGCAGGAACAGGCAATCAGAGAAGAAAGAAAGACATTTTCACTGTATACTACCCCCAACAGAAATGAATAATAAATAAATACATACATACATACAGGACACACACCAGTAAGACGACAAGCGAACTTGCCCAAAAAGGGTGAGGTCATGCCATGTCATGGCCATCTGGCCAGTGATATACTGTATATCGGACCAGTTACCCATATATGGAGATCCCTGGTACCCATATGGAGATCCATGTACTGTATATGGATATATGCTGTGTGAGACCCCAAACATGCTTAATCTGTTGCTAGGCAGACTATTGAGTGGGCAAGGTAAGGTTTAACATTCACAACTCAAGAACTAAGTAGCTGCAAGTATAAAATAGTTTTGTCCTCTAAGAACGTTGTTTAGTTCGACAAGCCCCACCGAAGCTGAAAAAAAGTGTGGCTTCATTTGGAGTATTCTGCAGCCATTATGGCCCAGGGGATAGAAACTGTCCCTGAGCCTGCTATATCAGGCCCCGATGCCAGACAGTAACCGAGTGATCAGTCTCTGCTATACAGCAACTACAGTGTCATCATTTTCAAATTACATTTATTATTAAGGAGGTTAAGGTGAAAACCATAACGTTGCATCTCTAAAAACTATGTTAGGAAAGCCAGCCTGCATCTAGTTCATCTAACGTATCCAGTGTCTGTATGCTTGCTAGGAGACACAATTGTAGGTAATGCATGGTAAAGTGAGCAGCCTCTGATCCTGAGTAGGTGACCCCTGAAAAGAGCTGCTCACTGTCTCTCTGTAGCTGCTATGCTACAATGCTTCATGTTGTCCTTGATGCACTCAGGTCATTCTGTCTGGCCGTGATAGGAGAGGAAGGCTAGAAGAGGAGGACATGCATCTGGCAGAACTTTTTTTTTCTCCTTCTCTGAAAACAGAAAGAAATATATACAGTATATACTGTATATTCCGCTTGTGGCAAGTGAAGCTGCAGTGAAAACAATCCATTAGAGCCATGCTCTCTAACAGTCTATTCCATATCCTGAAATCTCTGTCCCTGGGCAGTAACAAAAAACAACAACAAACAACATTTTATAAACAACCTACTTTTTCATTTCTGTTCCTAATTTCCTTTCCATTAGTCAAAGTACAGTAGCTAGGCTAAATAATTAAGTCAACTCAGAAGAAAGGCTGTGTGTTAAAGATGAGTTTAAACACAAGGAGTTTCTGAATCTGGAGCTGTGCAACGCTGTGGTCCAATTCTCAGTTCTCTGGAGATCCCAGCCACAGGGCCATAATCTTAGCTACCCCCAAAAGCCACCAGCTCATCCCATCCTCCCCACCTAGAGTGTAATCCACTCTCCAGTAAGAGCAGGGGAGCAGGCCTGACCCCCGTGGCTTTGGCTGTCAGTTACTGCTGACCTCCAGCGAGGTGCCAATGAAACGTGTCCATTGAGTGGCAAGCCAAACAAACTGTTTCACCTGGCTCCTGCTGACAGCTCAGCCCTCTAAAGAGCAAGGAAACACCATTACAAGCTCACAGTCTCACAACATTCAGTCCACTGGCCTGAGCAGTGCACTGCACACATATATGGGGCCTTTTCCACCGGTAAAGAACCGGTTCTGGTTCTTTCTCCCGCCTATGGGATGAACCAGAGGTGAGCTTTTCCACCGAGAACTGGAGTTGGTTCCGAACGGGAACCACAAAATCCTTGGTTCCTCTGGTTCAATCATGGTTCAATCTGGTGGAAACCCAACCCGGTTCACAAGAACGAACCAAGGTTCCAATTAAGTTGAACCGGCACTGGTTCTGGAACCGGTTATTTGCCGGTGGAAAAGGCCCCAAAATAGTACCTGCACACTGTGGAGCTGAAGGGTGTTATCTTCATTTATTTTTTTAGACCTTTTTCTCCCCAATTTAGTCATCATGCCAATTAATTCCGGTATCCTACTGATACACCTGCCTGTGAGGAGCCCCCACCGGGAGGATATAGAGCCTTCGGCCTCCTCCTGCCCAACACTCCCTGCTGACAGGTGCGCACTTGCTTGCTTTACCTCACTTTACCTGCTTTTTTACTAACTTAACTAACTTGAGCCACGGTGTGGCTATACTTGGTTGTGAAAAACAAAGACGCCATGCAGTGACTAACAGCGTGGGTAGCTGGATTGGATTAACACTAGACCTTGGCCCTGAGTTACTGTAGGTATTTCATTGACGTTAACCACTTAAACCCTCTATTGTTAGGAAAAAACAGACCTGAGTTACAACAGCAACTGGACTGCTTTTATCTGTCTACACCATTTCAGCGGGCAGTCAGACCGAACTTTATTTCTGCCATAAAGTTCGGTCTGTTCCGTCTGACTTTTAGCAATGGTTTTCAATGGGAACATTATGTTGCCATTGCATGGCTTTGTGCGTGTTGCGCACACCTTGAGGTTATGCGTTCTGTGAGTCAGGGCACCTCCAGTAGAGAAATAAATCTACTGCTCGAGACTGTTGCTGCTTTTCTCCCAATGTCCAAATGAATGAGTTGGGAGGCAGCCCTTCTGTCTCCAACAGAGAAGAATGGAGAATCACTGGCATTGAACATAGTGGAAAAGTTTGTGATTGTTGTTCCATACTGCATGATTTTGGAATTTTAAAAACGGTAGCTAAGAAAACAACGGTGAACAGGCAAAGAGACTGCTTTAAAAACAACTTTTGTGTGATCGGGACGTGGAAGCGAGTGACAGGTGCGTATCTAGTTGTCTGGCAACATGAGGACAGAATGCGCTGCAAGCTGCTCTGCTTTGTAGACTGCACTAAACGGGTGGGCACGCAAATCCTGCATTTTTCACGCCAAAACCAAAGTTTAGTTGACTAACCTTAACCCAGCAGTAGCAGTATGCATGGTTTAAGACAGTTTAAAAGGGGGGGTATACAGTATATTCATTGTATAACCACTGAAGCAGGCACTCGAGGAAGGACTTTGGGTGACCAAAATCAGTAGGCTTCATCCTGAAATCTGCCTATGGATGCCACTAGAGGAAAGGCCGTGGAGTCATCAAAACGAGCAGGGTTCATCCTCTGTGGAGCATGACGGTACACAGCAAATTCCATGGCAATCCAGCTAGTAGTTTCTGAGACATATTATTTGGTGGTAAATGGACTGCATTTTTGTACAGCACTTATTAAAGTCTTCCAACCACTAGAATGCAAAGTAGAAAGTACAGTATTTTACGTTCACCCATTCAAACGCACCGCAATTGTAGAATAGCGATTCTGCAATTCGCAGTACACATTCATACACCAATGGCAGAGGACACCATGCAAGGCACGAACCTGCTCATTGGGAGTGGATTGCTCAAGGACCTTGCAGCTTGTGTTTCCACCAGATTGAACCAGAGACAAGGATTTGGCTCTGGAACCACAAAAACCAAGGATTTTGTGGTTCCGGTTCCGAACCAACTTTTACGGTTCGGAACCAACTCCGGTTCTTGGAGGAAAAGCACACTCTGGTTCATCCCATAGGCGGGAGGTTCTTTGCCGGTGGAAAAGGCCCCTAGGTGTATTTCCTGAACCACTGCCACCCCCCAAAAAGGGATTATACCAACTGACCAGCTGACTAGTTAATCAACCGACCATCACTGGTTCATCATTGAGTCTACTGTTTATCTATTGTTGCAATCCCTTCAAAGGTGCCTCTGGGCAATACAGTGAGACATCATATAACCTGCTCTTGCATATAGCTTTTTGTTTTTATAGATTTACTAAACTCTTACTGCTCTTCTATTCACTCTGAGGTACTGTATGGCACTGGTTTCCCAAGCACTGGGTCGGGAGTCGGGACCCATTTGTGGGTCACGGACACATTTTGATGGGTCCCTTAAAAATGTCATTAATAAATAAAAGAAGAATCTAAGAAATTCCATAAATTAGAAAACAAATGTTTAATAAGTACTGAAAATAGCCAATCTACAGTACAAGCTCACAACGCTGCACTTGTAGATCTGCTGTTTTCATTAGTTTTGGTCCCGGGCAAATGTCTAATTTCTCTCTTGGGTCACAGGCTAAAAGGTTTGGGAGCCACTGCTGTATGGTATGTTTGTCCTTCAGGTTAACTTTCCATTCAACATACTGTAGCTATCGAAGATTGGAGATGGACTACTAGGAGTTGTGTAGCAGTATCTTTATAAGTGCAGAGCAGAAATAATTACAGTATCTTATTACAATCATTTTTCCTATAGCTAAGCTCTGGAATAGTGTAAATTCTTAATCAATAGATACCCAAGTACCTGCAGCCAAATCATTGTAGCATATTTCAGTACACTTCTGCCCTTAAAGAATAAAATAGTTGTACTAGCAGAGTATAACTTAAACTCCACTAAGCCTACGCTTGCCTTAGGTAAGTACAATGTGACTGCACCAATTCAGGAAGAAGCTGAGAGGGAGTTAAGAGCATTCAAAAGCTTGCAACATTTGATAGTCATTTCCACTTTTATAGTTCAATCATATACCTTGCTGCCAAGTATGCCGACGGCCAAGACATTTTCTTTTCAGTGCTGACATTGATCGATCCGACACAGATTTAGACAGTAAAAAACACATTAACCGAACATGGAAAGATACTTGAGGTTACAGAGTGTCAAGTTCAGCCTATAATTGATAGAATCATTGCACTAATGTGAAGTGGTACATTTATCCAGCATGAACGTAATGTACCTTACTTCAATAACACCTGTTCAAACTTGTGAAGTCAATGCCACCCCCGTCTCTACCGTATGTGCTAGCACATTCTTATATGCCCTGTGATTGCTGCGCTATAATTACAGGAGAGTTTAATGCTTTAGAAATGCAGATTTGACGTGGAGTATGTGAGTCGCTTGAGAAGCCAACTTCAACATTTTCCCTCATCTCAAGATATGCGTCAGCTCCTCATGGCATGCACCAATGTGGCATAGAATACATGTGTACAGTATAGTTCAAACACGTGTAGACACTGCCTTAATACTGTCACTCAGTGTCACTTGCCGACAAGAGCCGATCTACAAGCTGACAACGTTTTGCATCAAGTGACGTGACACAATCGTCCAATTGCGTATAAATCAGGCTTTACTCAACGGCCACTTCTAGTCTGTCTGTAGATGAGGGCAAGCATGGTAGATCACACTCTACTCTGTGCTGTGCTCCATCCAAAGCCACAAAAAGCCTATACCCCAGTAGCTTTTGGGACATAGCTCCTCTTTTCATTTTAACATTATAGAATGTCTCATTCAAGAGGCTGACTTCCTTGCAAATCTAGCACTTCACAATAGTGATAATGATAACACGTAATACTGACCACTTTGTTTCCATACAAAATTTCTATACAAAATCATCTACAACAGGATCCCGTGTGACATACACAGTCAGGATGATTCTGTGTCGGTGATAAAAAGGAATGAATGATGAATATATCAGATGAAGTACATCTAGATCAGATAAATGCCATAACTGTCCCTTATAAATGTATCAAAATCTCTAATGCAACACTGTGTGACATGATTCATGTTTAAATCCCAGAATAAAATAAATCTTTCCATCTGACCCATGTGTCATGCATAAATGCAACCATTGTATTTGGGCTTTAATGTTGTTGACCCGTTTTGAAAATGGTATACTGCGTGGTTAGCATGCCTACACTGCAAAATACTGAGTGTCAATTTAACTTTAAAAGAGCACATTTTTGCACTCAATGATAACATCACTCTTATAGGATTTTACAGTGTGCTAGTTAGAATAGTGCTTGCTCAGCAATGAACACATTTCAGACAGCGAAGGGTCCACAGACTCCACCTGTTATGCTCTGAGGGTACAAGCAAGCCAACAATAAATGTAACATTTTGTATTTATACATGAGATTCCAAAGACATTCCTCCAGGCTTGTTTTAATGGTATTACAGAGCACACTGTGCCAATGACATTACCAAAGTCAAAGTTAAAAGGAAAAAGAATAAATCAGTTCCTTAGGGAAAAAACTAACAAACACTGCCATTAATGTCCAAAAATATGGGAGTTTCTGTGAAGGACTATTTTGCATTATTTGTTTATTTTTTCCATCAAAACGAAAAAATAAATTGTCTACATAGAATCATGCAACCATTCAAAGTGGCAATTTAACATTATCTATTTCCATATGCAATTTTGCCACCATTACATTTTCTCTTCTGGTCGTTCACAGCTGTAAGAGTACATTTCTGTTTTAGATGCACTTTGGAGGCACTATCAGCTACAGAATGAGGTATGTCCGTTTTAACTAGCATCACTGGAGTGACATCAAGTTCTAAGGGGTTAGGTGGGAAATTATTTGATGAACAATACAAATCTTTCATAATGCAATTATGCAATACTAAATAAATAAACCCACACACAGTAACATATGGAATATTAATTCAACTTGGTCCACTTTACGGGTACATTTTTACATCCTAGAGTCAAATTCAGGAATTTACTGTGCAATCAATATGTTGTATTATCACCATACATATACAGCCACACACACACACACACACACACACACACACACACACACACACACACACACACACACACACACACACACACACACACACACACACACACACACACACACACACACACACACACACACACACACACTGTACCTGTTGGGTGGCAGAGTACAATATATATCTCGGTGTTGTGCAAAGGTTAACATGCTCGACACAGCAGCCAGTGGCTGTGCCATATTTCCCCCTAATTACCTTATCTTAGCTGGAGGCTTTTCGCTGTGATGGGTGTTGGTGTGTGCGTTGAGTTGTATTTACACACTTGTGGAACAGCACAATAATGGCTCTGATGCACTCCGGTCACTTCCAAGCTGCTCAGTTTATCTGCCACAGGCCCAACCTCCAACACAAAGAACTAATATCATGTATGGGCAGCAGGATCACGGCCACATTGATGCAGGTCCGGCATTTAGACCACGTCTAAAACAACTACATAAGAAATGTTCTTTACTGCTGTTATGTTCTTTGTGGAGATTGTATTTCCACATGTGTAGAGAGTGAAGGAAAAAAAGAGAGCTCTGGCCATTCTGGGGGTTGATGGAACATGCTAAATATTTGCGAGAAATCACAATTGGGTAGGTACCCTCACAAAAAAACATGCAATACTCCTGGTCTCTATACTGCCTCCCCCTGGTCAGCCATGGCACCTAATGGAGGGGAAAGGACCTGGTTGAAATAACGTGTTCCTTCCACATGCTAGGTCCTGCCCGGAAAACTCCCCCCTTTCAGGTGATAAGAAGTGGCCTGCTCACACATTGAAGGAAGCATGAGCTCAGTTCAGGGCTCTCCCCAGGTTGGCAGAGGGAGAGCAGTGCCCAGGATTACAGCTTAGTCAATTGGCACTGGGTGAAAAATGGGTTACACAATTGTTTATATACAAGGAAGAAATCACCTGAAATACAGATGTTGAGCTGATGGGCGGCTCCCATAGTTTCCTCCTCTTCCACCATTTATATGCAAATAAGGCACTGGCCAACCTACAGTACCCGGAAAATGCTGAAACTATGTTTTTCAAGCAATCAATTTACCTTGGACAGATAAATGCTTAAATAGTCATATAAGAGGAGGTTGAACAGTCCCAAGCATGAATAAGAAAAAATAATAATAATAATAGTACTTTAAGTGAACACTGCATACTGTATACACACAGATTATTATGAGAGGCAGTTGGGGAATTACAAGACAATGCTGGTATAAAAAACACCAGTTTTGGTGCCAAAGAAGTCTAGGCAGAGGCTCATTCGCATCTAAGCTGAGTTTGCCCTCGCTGCAGGGGGAACTTCCAACACCTTCAGTTGCAATATAAATGTTAATAGAGTTCAGGGAAAGAAAACGAGGCGTAAACAAACAAATGTGGTATTCCGTGCTTTGGGGCAGCGGGAGGGCCCTGCCATTGAGCGGTGTGTGTGTCCGTCTGTGTGTGCATGCATAAGTGTGTGCGTGTACATGCGTGTGCACAACGTATACAGTATGTGGATTGTGGAGAGTGGAGTGCACCAAGATGAGGCTTGAGCTTTGCTCCAGTAGCGAGCCTGAAGCAGCAGGGTGCTGAAAGTCCTGTGACAGTCTGGTGTGAGATGGCCAGATTGTTTTCCACATTGTAAAGCACAGATTTCACAGCAGTGAATGAATGCTCAGACTGAGCTTAAGCCTATTGCCACCAGCCACTGTACACAATAATACAGTACAGCACTGTAGTGTGCCTCAAGCTGGTGTGTGTGCTCCACTGAAAAACAAAGCTAAACTAAAACAACCTAAACTTCAGCAGGTCAGGATTTCCCTACCATTTATGAAGCCTTACAGCATTTTTCACCTGATCACCTCAAACAATTATTTCCCTAATAATACATTATCCTCTTGCTGTGCTTGTGTTTGCGCTAGTTCAAGGGTCTTCAACAGGGGGACCCTTAGGGGGTCCTCACAGTTATTACAGGGGGTCCTCCAAATCTTTGAGTGATAGAAAGTTTTTTTCTCCTTTTTTTATATTAACCATTTGAACCCTAGCATCCATATTCCGAGAACTTTAGCCAAAAATAGCAGATCCTACACAATGAGTAAAGTAGGTCGGGAGTGGCTTATTGTCGGTATCAGCCGGTAACACGTGGGAGTCTGTACCCGTTACTAAGCGCTAGACCCCTGGGAGATGGATTGCTGAGGTGGAGCTCCACACCTACCATCAGCTCCAAGTACTTGCCACACGACTTGTCGCACCCAAGCCGTGCTACTCATAGGCTGAGTTGGCGGTGCCCAGAATCGAACCCATGACCTTATGGTCCAAAGGCGAGAGCTCCACCGACCAAGCTAACCGGACACTATGAACTTTATTTATATTGCACACTAAGAGTACAATGACAATGAGTACTTTCTACTTTTGTAGTTTAAGTATATTTTGATACCAATATTTTTGTACTTTTACTCAAGTAAATTTTGAATTCTGGACTTCTACTTGTAACAAAGTATTTCTACATTGCAGTATTGGTACTTTTACTTAAGTAAAGAATTTGAATACTTTTTCCATCACTACCTGCAGGTCAGTTAGACACAATAAGAGAGAGGAAGATTGGAGGAGGGCTTGGCTCTCATCCTCATTCCGAGCACACAGGCAGCAGCAGCTCTCCGTTCTAACTTGTTCAAAGAGTTGGCAACCATCAGACAATTAGACATCACAGGGCAGTCTGCACAGTACCCAGCTTTGGTATACTGTAAATGCCTCTCCATGCATTTTTAATGAGCTATAATTTAAGGATTTAAATAAAAATCTAATTCTTCCAGATGCACCCCGGTGGTGGGTGTGTGTGTGTGTGTGTGTGTGTGACTGTGTGTGTGTGTGTGTGTGTGTGTGTGTGTGTGTGTGTGTGTGTGTGTGTGTGTGTGTGTGTGTGTGTGTGTGTGTGTTTGCGTGCGTGCGTGCGTGCATGCGTGTGTGGCAGCACATATGTATGCATGTGTGTGAAGTCACATGCAAATGAGTGTGTGTGTGTGTGCGTGTGCGTGTGCGTGTGTGTGTGTGTGTGTGTGTGTGTGTGTGTGTGTGTGTGTGTGTCTCTCTCATTCCACCCTAGAGTATCTCTGCCCACCTGCCAGTCCAACCATGAAGTGCAGAAGGTTGCATAACTCAAGAGTGGAACATACGGTTCACTGGTTCCCAAACACTGGGTCGGAACCCATGTTTGTGTCGTGGACCAATTTTGATGGGTCATGACTACTGCCAAATCATGTTTATTATGTCCTAAACTTCATAAAAACAGGACTTGGGTCCAGAATCTGTGAAATGGCCCTTTAATGAAAACATTATGTGGAGCTGAAAGTTGCTTTGATATTCTATTTAAATAAAGACAATAAAGTCAATGATTACTAAGGGTGTAACAATACATTTAATAGCGATACGATACGCTTCACGATACATGGTTGACGATACGATGCATGGACAATATTGGTTCATGCCAGGCTATACGATACGATTCAACGATTTCAAATCGATAAATTGACTATTTAGCAAAGAATTTAAATCTGTGTTAAACGTGTCAATAGTGCAGGTTTTTTTAAGGGAAGAATGTATTATTGTGGATATAAATAACTATGATTCTCTAGCAAATACATGGACATTATATTTCAATATGGACAAACTTGCACCTTGACATGAACACAGAGATTCCACACATTTATCGATAGACCAAGAGTAGCCATATGGAATGGAAAAGTAATTAGACCCCTCTTTTTAATTTGTCTTCTCAAATTTGATAAATACAAGGCACAAGTACTTACTGTAGTATCCATACATACGATTATTTGCATTGCAAAATGATTCGATACCGATTATTTGCATTGTAAAACGTTACCATACAAAGCCAAATGGTATGATATTTTGCTGTTTGCATATCGATATACATGTAGTAGATCGTTGCAAATTAAAATTGATTTTTTGATTCAGTTACTATATTGTTACATCCCTACTGACTACACTTGCACAACCCACAGCTAAGCAGTCACATGTAGTCACACTTTGTCTACACATTGTGTTCAACAATCTTTCAACCAACAGTATCATGCGATGAAATACATGACACAAGTAAACCAGTTAAGTCTATGAATCTTCAATGAATGTTCTGCTTTTATAAGAGTAATGAGAGTGCCCTCCCTGTACCTGAGTGAATGTGTGCAATACAGGGTCAGTTGGCTCGCTCCCAAGAGCACAATGATCTGTCATTTGGACATCCTGGATTAGCTCACACGTGTCAGAAATCTGATCTCCCCAAGGCAGCCATCAATAACCATGCCTGTGTAAAACGTGTGAATCAATGCGGGGCTGATGGGCAGACCAACCCACTGATTTACCGCTGTGCCTGAGAACGTACTGTAGGCTGCTGCTAGGGGAAGAACCAATGCTGGAACCCAGCCTAACTGAATGTCTGACTCAGGTAGCTCTCTGAGATCCATTAGCAATGGCCCTGTTATTATTGGTTCTTTTTCTGTCTGTGTGTATGCGCACGTGTGTGTGTGTGTGTGTGTGTGTGTGTGTGTGTGTGTGTGTGTGTGTGTGTGTGTGTGTGTGTGTGTGTGTGTGTGTGTACATGCGTGTGGGTGTGGCTGCGTGCGTGCATGAAGATACTGTTCTGTGTCTAATTATTTCCATAATTTCCTATCCCATCCATTATTGTTTATGTTTTAGAATGAATTTGTGCCGCGAGTGTGCGTGTGTGCATGTGTGTCTACTGTCTACAACAGCATTAGTCCAAAATTTGACTTAGCTGATACAGATACAACTGACCAGTAAGACTCCCTAATCGGGAGATAAGCGACCGTAGGTGGCTTATCTCCACAAATAGGGCAAAAATTTGTTTTTCCAAAATCTTCCTGATCCATGTTGATGACATGAGTGTAGACATACTGTGTAGTGATATTCGTGATTTTAGGGCAAAAACTGTAGGAGCAGTGTCCAAAAATGTGTTTTAAAAATCGGCCTGAAGGTGGCGCTAGAAAAGGGCCATGTGAGAAATGAGGGGTGGGGTCTCCGCGTTGCCTTGGCGGACGAATAGGTACCAGCCCCGGCTCTCCCTGACGCTCCTAGCCCGAGTTACGGCATTGTATGTGCGCTGCAGTGGCAGGGGGTCCTCAACTGGGGGCGCCACCACTTTTGCATCCGTTCTGGAGCACCAGGAGTCGGTGGTCCCCGGGAATTCCCTGTGAGCAGCCCCGTTGGGGTGGTCATTTGGTCATTTTTGCACATTTGGTCATTTTTTACATCTGGGGGTCCAGGTCCCTGGGGCTCCGGGGGTCCTTGGAGGTTGTAGTTTGGCAGGCAAGGAGTGTGTGTGTAAAATCTGGCATGGATCGGGTCAACGGGTGCGGAGATATAAGCAGGGAAAAAGTGTGACGTGTGAGCACATTTGGTCATTTTTTACATCTGGGGGTCTCCCAGGGACCTGGGGGTCCCTGGGGCTCCGGGGGTCCTTGGAGGTTGTAGTTTGGCAGTCAAGGAGTGTGTGTGCAAAATGTGGCATGGATCGGGGCAACGGTTGTGGAGATATGAGCAGGGCAAAAGTGTGACGTGTGACGGACTCACTCACAGACAGCCGGTGGAGGTTTTGGTAGTAAATGCGACCTACGGTCGCAATAACAGTATTCTGCATTATTTAATACACTGAGGTTCGGGCCATCGTCATTACATAATGACTGGTTGTCGACCGTGGTTGAATTGATGTCCCGTATTTCCTTGTGCTTACTGTAGCTGTACGTTCCTCGATATGAAACTCAAACTTTGTATGTTGCTCTGCTAGCCTACAGCACACAACTATAACGACAAAGATAATGGTGAATAATATACAAAAAGAATTTGCAGTGCTCTCAGTCACATGGAAGAAGAAAATAATAAGATAATAAAGTGA
Organism: Nannobrachium achirus; assembly: GCF_963921795.1. Lineage (NCBI taxonomy): Eukaryota > Metazoa > Chordata > Actinopteri > Myctophiformes > Myctophidae > Nannobrachium > Nannobrachium achirus. The sequence continues at coordinate 32,244,143 of NC_137826.1, forward strand.
AGAATATGCTGTGCATGTGTAAATTACTTCGCATACAGACCAGTTAGAAATATAACAATACTGTTAGACATTGTATACTAATACAATTGTCTATTCACCAGTAAGACTCCCTAATCGGTCGCTTATCTCTACTAATAGGCCAAAAGTTTGTTTTACCAATTATCAAGACATACGGGCAGTTGACAGTTTGCCATGGTTACTCATTGAAGTTGAATCTCCATATATGGAGATAACCTACGCATCACACTAAGTCTGACCTCACCAGCCCATATTTGGGCATGAGCAACTTATGTCTCCATATATGGAGATATGATGACATCACACAGTCCTCAGCCGATGATGTGGCGTGATGTCATACAATACACAAACGAGCCCTACAGTATAAAGGGGCAATTCTTGCCAGGAAAGAAGCATTTCTTCGACTCAGACCTTATCGCCAGGGTTGGCTTATAGCAGCTGTCGGTAGGACCATATATGGATTCTGTTAGTGTGGATCTCCTAACAGGGCATCATCTGGGATACAATCCCTTTTATGCCCATATATGGAGATCCCTAACAGAATCCCTTTCATGCCCATATATGGAGATCCCTAACAGAATCCCTTTTATGCCCTTATATGGAGATCCCTAACAGCATGCCTTTTATGCCCATATATGGAGATCACTAACAGCTAACAGAATCCCTTTTATGCCCATATATGGAGATCCCTAACAGAATCCCTTTTATGCCCATATATGGAGATCCCTAACAGAATCCCTTTTATGCCCATATATGGAGATCCCTAACAGAATCCCTTTATGCCCATATATGGAGATCCCTAACAGAATCCCTTTTATGCCCATATATGGAGATCCCTAACAGAATCCCTTGTATGCCCATATATGGAGATCCCTAACAGAATCCCTTTTATGCCCATATATGGAGATCCCTAACAGAATCCCTTTTATGCCCATATATTATGGAGAAATCCCTGCTCTGAGTATCTGACATCAGTGTGATGTCACCTGTTTATGCCCATATATGGAGATCCCTGCTCTGCGTATCTGGTTGCTATGGTAAACAGTTGGTTGCTAGGGTAAACAGTTGGTTGCTAGGGTAAAACCATGGTTGCTAAGGTGGTTGCTAACGTACACTAACGAACCAGCAACAACAGACTGTTGCCACAGCAACGTACACAAAGGTTTGTGTACACATGTGGTGTGATGTCATACTGATGCGGAGATATGAGCAGGGCAAAGGTGTGACGTGTGACGTGTGACCGACGGACGGACGGACGGACGGACGGCCGGTGGAGGTTTTCATAGTAAACTGCTCCCTGACGGTCGCAATGAGTGCAAATACTGTAGCAAGAGCATGGAGTTATGCCCACTGTTAAAATCCAGTGTTGGTACAGTATGTGGTTCAGCTGTTGATCGTATACCAGTACAAGTAAACAACGGCTTATGACCGAGCGGAAAGATTTCCAGTATCTCTGCATATAGACAGTGTTGTTATACCGCCTCAGTGCTCTTGTTTCTAACCACATGGCGGACAGTATTTATTACCTGTAAAACAACTGAGAAAACCCTGCCAGTCACGCTTCACTTGGGCTCTGTCACCCATCATTAATATATGAGAATATAGATTCAGGAAGACTCCAATGCCTTCACTAGGGAAGACTGTCAGTCTTCAACATTCCTTCCTTATAGACAAAATGCACAACTTGCGTTACTTTTCAAGAAATGAAAAAACAAGAAAAGAAAAAAAGAAACTGTGTTCCAATGGATCTAATGTAGTCAGTCACAAGCTCTTATTAATAGCTTACTTACTAATAGCTTACTAAAAAAACCTACAAGCAGACATAACACTTTCACTTAAAATATTCAAGAATAGTGAAAACAGCAGATCTACAAGCTCACAATGCGTGGCGATGCAATGAATTGTGAGCTTGCAGATCGGCTATTTTGTGTGACATAATTAAGAAGATATATGGACATTTCTGGCCAACAGTAACAGTAACGATATTTCATTTGCAACACTGATGGACAGTCACCTAAGATCTGACAGAAACGCACGTTCACGTAGACACGCACGCACGCACGCACGCACGCACGCACGCACGCACGCACGCACGCACGCACGCACACACGCACACACACACACACACACACACACTTTCCCCTCTTCCGCTTCAAAAGGGGCCCACTAGTCAGGATGTCACTTGAACCCAACTCTCGCTTACCCTGAAAACAAAGGGAGCCTTAGCTATGCTCTTGTTATCCATCTCCTCAGTCAGCCTTGCATAAATAACTTTAATAAATATTCAGGGGAAAGAGGGGAAATCCACATCATTGTACAATGCTTTCAGTTGCATGGCCTTCCTGCGGACCTTTCCCTCCACAGTCTTAGCAGAGAACTACAGTAGATTAGCTGCAGTTTGCTACTAAATCCTGCAGACTCAACATAAAGAAAAAAAACGCAAAGAAAACGTAATGTTCTTGTAGCTTGGTTATGTTCCGTTCAGTTCAGCTCAGTACATTTATTGTCCCCTAAGGGAAAATGGTGTGAACACAGGTAAACACAGAGATAGAAACATAAAAACAGCAGACACTGTTAATAAATAAATACTGTAAACATAAAACAGACTTGGCTACAAACAAATCTGGCAAATTAGTTCATAAAACAGTCCTGTTTGTGCTAAAGTGCAAGAGTCCATAAACATTAAAAAGTAATAAATAAGAAAATGTAGCATAAACAATACATTCAGCTCCTTGAGAGAGCAAAACAGATAAAACATTGTGAGAGATCACCTTTATGGTGTAGTGAAGGAGTTCTGTCATAAACATCTTCCAGAATGACAGTTCCACCATCCACAGCAGTGAGCAGCCAAAATAAAACATGACACAGAATCATCTGCCAACATCAGAAGACCACTAGTCATTTCATGACTTCCAAAAAAGGAATATGAAATGTGGAAAATGAAAAACACTTATATATTTCTATACCGGTATGTACACTTTCTGAGCCTGGCAAATTTATACTTTTCTGTAAACAGTGAATTTCACTTAAGAGTTAGGTTGACACCTGTAGTCTTTAAAAACATGGAGTAAAAGAGTCTTTGGCAAGTTCCTGTGCCATTTTCATAAAACTTCACCTACATGTGAGAACAAAGCCATTTCAATAAACATAAGCATTTAAAATTGAGCGAGCAGAAATCTCTTAAAATAGGGCAAATGCAGAAGGGGCAATTCCTTAGCATCCAGATATAAGATGTTTGTGGAGCAGTGGAGCTGTCAAGGATCATTAAAGACACTGTACAGTTATAAGGAAAGAAATCCATCTTGCCTGCCTAGCACATGGAGGATAAAGGCACAAAATCATCAGTTTGTAACAAACTGAGTTCCTTCGCTATTGAGTTTTGTATATTGTGATTGCCATAACGAGCTCTGTTTAAAATAGTTTAACACTCTGCCTGTGTGGGTGAGTAGTCGTTGGATGGGTGAGCAAGCCGTAATTGATATACTTCATGCGCTCCGGTATCGCACACCGAAAATAGCCAATCTACAAGCTTACAATACGTTGCAGTATACAGCTTTACCCACTACATGTCACAGGGGATGATTTTCCCTTAATCCATACAATCCGATGCAAGGTGGGGTGTCCTGTTTGATCAGCTCTGCTCATTTACCTCCTCCCTCTCTCCTGCTCTCTCTCTCTCTCTCTCTCTCTCTCTCTCTCTCTCCTCTCTCTCTCTCTCTCTCTCTCTCTCTCTCATTTAATGATGAAACACTCATCAGTCTCATCCTGACTTGACACACACCACATTTGAGAGTAATGTCATGTTTTATCCAACCATGTCCCACAAATCCTGTCCCTATCCTTTTAAAGTGACCCCTCTCCCAGTCCCTCCCTCCCTCCCTCCCTCCCTCTCTCACACACTCACACACACACACACACACACACACACACACACACACACACACACACACACACACACACACACACACACACACACACACACACACACACACACACACACACACACACACACACACACACACGGGGGTTAAGGCACCCTTCAAATAAAAAGGGAAGCGAAGGGTGCTGCTTGTCTTGAGAAGTCAAGCAGCGCCCTTCGTGAAAGGGATCAAATCAATCAGAGGTGTGGGCAGATGAGCTCTAATGGCATCACAAAAGTCTACACAGAGATGCTAAATAAAGACAAGGTGAAAATGTGAGGCACCCCTATTCTGGGCATGTTATAATAAGAGGTGACAATTTGGCAAAGATAGGCGAAAAACTAAATAGCTATTTTAGAGCTATTTTAAGGCTATATTTCATTATTTTGACATATGAGTACACAGTATAGGGCTTAACCACTTAAACCCTATACTTGGTTGACTTGAGTCCACCAGGACTCTATACTAGAAATGAAGTGTGCATCCACTGATGCTTCCCTCAATATCTTCGCGCTCTACCCTTATATAGAGCTGTTTTCCCTATTCACTGGAAAATACACGCTTTGATCCTCTGACCACATCCGAAGTTATTTATAGACATCTACACTAAGAATAACTATTGTCCATAGTGTGGAGAAAGAGGGGGGAACTGGTTCCATCAGCCCAGGGTGACAGCCCTGCTTAGACAGCAACTAAAGTCCCCAGACCCCCTGTTCACAAAGCTGTTTACTTCACATAGCATAGTAGGCAAAGAATCAATCACAGCAAAGGACTATATTGTGTGTTGGACAATGGTGTTGCCAAAGTGGTTTGAAGCCCACAGGGAGAGTAACAGGCAGTTATGGAGTCCATCCTCCATTAGCTTGCAACGGCAGAGAAAGGTCAATGAGAACTCGAAACTCCTTGGCTACAAACAGCTTGGCCACAGCTGCCAGAAAGACTCAATAAACTATGATGATGATTATGCTTATTTAGCTCTCTGACACAGAGAAAGCATACGTTGTGACTCCGTCTGCTGTGGCTGAGAGGTAACTTCAGAAATAACTTATTTGCTTTGGAGGTTAGCCAGCAAATACAAGTTGTCTGAAGCTACAGAACTTGTCAGCCACAGCAAGCAAACAAATTAGACTTGAGTTTAGTAAATCAATGTTTAATTTTGGTAGAAATCTTTTTCTTTTTTTATGGTTTCACACGTATTGTCAAAATACATTTTCTCCCTTGAACAAGAAGGTATAGGCTTCATTAGCTCAGGGGTAAAACTTTCAGCACTTGCGCAGAAGACCCAGGTTTAAAATCAGGGTAGAACAGGAAAGGTACATAGTGCAGCTTTAATTTTGGGGAAATGAAATAACAACATCACACTCAACTCGTCTAGGGAGTCGTAAACAGGACACTCACTGACACAGACATCATTATCGAGCTCCACAGCCTTTCACACACACAGTAAGTGTCAGAGAAAGCTGGCCCATGATGAGTGACAAAGATGAGTGAAAAAAAAAAAAAAAAAAAAAAAGAAATATATATATATATATATATATATATATATATATATATATATATATATATAGTATACAGTATATATATATATATATATATATATATATATATATATATATATATATATATATATATATATATATATCTTACTAATATAATAGGAGAGGCAGGCCATGGAGCCCATGAAAGCCTATTCCCAGCAAACCAGTAAAGATAACGGTTCCCCGCTTGGCATGTACATTGCTCAATACTCTGGCAAGCAACTAAGCTATGTTTGCCGCCATGATTGTACTTAAATGTCATACAATTAATATAAAACGTCATTTTTTATACAGGCATATATTTTAGCCACCTCTCGCTAGGACCCCCCTCCCACCCTACTGCGCATGTGCGACTGCAGTGCACACACTCAGTAGCAGCAGCAGCAGACAGACAATCGTATGGCATTTTTGGACACAACACGGATAGTATTGTTATTGCACAAGATACACACGCTGCAAACACATAAACAGCTTTTAGGAACACTTTTTCTCTTTCGGTTTTCGGCGGCGGCGGGGGGCGCGACCGGACCGTTTTAATGCCTCGGATCGGATACAGAAAGAGAAAGATACACCGTCCTCCGTCCTGTGTGTGTGTGTGTGTGTGTGTGTGTTAGGGCTGACCCAAAAAATTCGAATATTCGAAGCTTCGTTCGAAGGCACGGTATTCGAATTTGAAAAATAAATTCGAATAATCGGCCGCGGCCGTTTGTCCTTTGGGGGGGCCGCGTGCCTTAGCTTGCATGCGCCTCGCTCCACTCTAGCGTGATGGCGTCACCCCCTCCTCCTCTCGTTTGGCACCGAAATGTGTGAAACCAATGTCTGAGTAACATCACCCAATGCAACTATGCGATGCAGTCACACATTTCGTTATCAAACCATTGTCGGTGTAACATGATCCATGCATGCGTTTGCTGTCTTCCACTCGCTGACAGACACACAACTCAACGCAAGGAAACAAACAGCGAAAATTGGATTTTACAAAACGGACCCCGTCAGCGTCGATCCCGTTTTAAAGAGGAAAAAATAGCTTAAAACCCAACTTGCTAGGGTTACGTTGTCGTGGTGTTGATGAAGTTTATATCGGATCTGCTGCAAGCTCAATAGTCGCGCCCGCATAGAGTAGGCTACGTTGTCTGAGCCTGACCATCAGCTTTCGGTTGATGAGTGTGGAACTTTAATTCAGACACAGTGCAGTGCAATTATTTACTATAAAATCTACTATTACATTAGCGTGTACAACACCTTGGGACTTGGGAGTTAATCTGTTTGTTATATAGGGCTCGAGTCGCGCTGCAGTGTTTGCTGTTGCAGCCGCGCTTTGTTACATTACTGACGTTATGTGATTATGTCAATCCTACTTGTCCTGCAAAAACACCTTTCTTTAATGTAGAAAACATTCGTATCTTCTTCTTCCTCGTTGTATTGTTGTACTATTTAATGAAAATAAGGAGCATTATTATGAGGAAAAAACTGGTGTGTTTTCCCTTTTAAAATTGTGTAAATCGCGCATTTTTAAACACATTTCCTTAACGGTTATCACTTATGTAACCGATAAACTTTTGCTCCCTACCACCCCCCCCCCCCCCCGGTCGCCGTCATCGAAGCTTCGAAGTTCGAAAGAAAGCTTCGATTAAGCTTCGATTATGAAAAAAGTAATCGAAGGTCAGCCCTAGTGTGTGTGTGTGTGTGTGTGTGCGCGCGTGCGTGCGTGCGCTGCAGTGAAAACCTGTCTGTTTCTCTGTCTCTCCGATCCATGTTCACAAAAAACATTGCCTCACTCCATAACCACTGGATCGTGCATCATAATAATGCGTTAATAGAGCACGCACGCCGAACGCACACAGTGACACATTCGCGATCGTGCAAATGCTATGGTGTAACTAAATGTGTTCCCCTTAAGCCCCCACAGGGGGCTTTTTTTCTAGTATATATATATAGGGCTGGGATGCGATTAAAAATGTTAATCTAATTAATTACAGGCTCTGTGATTAATTAATCGCAATTAATCACATTTTAATCACACATCGATATTTGACCTGAGAAGCATTTTTTTTCAAGTAAAACACATTTTGTTGTACGAGTGAATCTAAATTTCGCATCTACTGGGCCAAGCAAAGCGCTCTGATCGGCTACTTCTCCCTTTGCGTTTGCCTTAGGCTGGGACTTTAACTGATTAATTGCGATTAATTAATTACAGAAAATTAACGCGATTAAAAAAATGAACACATTTTAATCGCACTTAGTTTTTGCACCACAGAACCTTCAGTTTCGGGCATACCGATCATAGCAATGCACCAACCAAGAAGAGACAACAAACGCAAAGGGAGAAGTAGCCGATCAGAGCGCTTTGCTTGTCCCAGTGGATGCAAAATATTGATAAAAAAAACTCACTTGTTGATTCACTCGTACAACAAAATGTGTTTTACTTGAAAAAAAAAAAGCTTCTCAGGTCAAATATCGATGTGCGATTAAAATGTGATTAATTGTGATTAATTAATCACAGAGCCTGTAATTAATTAGATTACATTTTTTAATCACATCCCAGCCCTATATATACAGGTTTTATGGTCATGATTGGTCACCCCCAAAAAGATATTTTTTCTATTGATTACTCACCCAATGGATTTTTTTTTTCTTTTCTTTTTTCGCATTACGAAGCCAATAATTTGAGCGGACTCTTTGTATCTCCATTGATTCCTGACTCCATCCGGAATCCATGGGGGTAAATTTACTATAATATTTTTTTTTGTCTTAGGAATTCAACAAATACAAAAACTCAAGTTTCCATGGGGTGAGTAATCAATAGAAAAAAATATGTTTTGGGGGTGAACTACTCCTGGATCCTGGATGGCTTGATTTTAGGCTTAAAATAATTGATATAGGGGCCTACCGGTCCAGGTGCATACCACATAGGCTCAGCCTGACAGCGTGTCGCTGGTTCGAAACCCGATCCCAACTACCTTTGCTGCGTGTCACTCCCCGTCTCTCTCCCCATTTCCTGTCAGTCTAACTGTTCTTAAATAAATAAATAAATAATTGATATAAGTAAATCTCTATGGGAAAAATGTATGTCTGATTTTTAGTGGCACCAAAAAAAAAACACGCCCACTGTTATGCCCTATTGGGGTCCTCGGGTGAGGCAGGGGTTAATTGTCTGCCCACTGTGGAAACAAGGGGTTTGAATCCTCTGCATTGCATCTGGTCACAATTGTCTGTTTGCGGGAGGGCGCCTATTGGCAGGGAGTACATTCTTTGTCAATGCACTAGTGACTCCGACAGGCTGGTCAAGGGCACCCGTCAGCAGCAGGGGTGTCTGTTGAGCTATGAGGAATAGGGTGTTCCTAAATGCGCTTATCCTCCTGGTAAAGCACCTCACTGATAGGTGAGGAATCGTCTGTTCCCAAGTAACAGGTGACTCTGTGTGTTTTGAAGGAGGCGTGGTTGCAATACCATTCCTGGAAGTGTGGGGGGGAAATAAGCTGACACATTATTTTAATCAGATTTATAAATATGTACATTCGCTTGATTATGGTTTTATACACCTCAATCATTGTGGAACTGGCCTGAGCTCCCAATTCATCGCATTCACATCATGCTGAGTGACTTGAAATGATTGTGAATGTCCAGTTACATTTGGTCATTGTAGCCTACCTGTCATATGGAATTCTATGAGCGACATGCGCACACTGCAAAGAGGATCTCTCTGGGTTGGGATTATTTCATCTTTAACATGCCTATTTATTGCCCGTTCTAGTACTTTTCTATACACTGGGGGTTAGCGCTGATTTATTTACACTGAATTGTGATGGTTCTCTTTCTTTCTCTCCCTCCCTCTCTGTCTCTCTCTCTCAAAACAGAGAAAATCACAAATAAAAAAACAAACATAAAAAGCAACTAAATTCATAAAACAAACATAGAAAAACTTGTGTTGTGTGGTATTCTGTAACATGTTTGTTGTGGCCTTAAATATTAATGGCATTAAGCATCGGGTTGAGATGGACAGGCTGGGGTTTGTGTATCATTTGCTTAAAAGGAGTAGTTCAGCCAAAAAACTTTTTTCTATCAATTGCACAAGATTTTTGTTGTTTTTGTTTCATTCCCGAGGCAAGAATTTGATGACCAGTGGAGTCTCCGGACCAGCCACCGCATCATCAAATTATTGGCTTAAGAAAGCGACAAAAACAAAAGAATCTCCATGAATTCAAGCCTTCATGAGGTGTGTAGTTTATAGAAAATAAGACATTTTTGGGGTGAACTACTCCTTTAAGTACCCACAAACAAAGCAGTAGGTAAGAGATTGCAGCGAGAGATCAGCCGGAGAGTGTCTGTCCTACAGATAGGAACATTTTCTGTGCACACTGACGTTGCTAACCGCCAGCAAATGGTCCGTGGACCACCAAAGGTTCCACAGACCCCAAGTAGGGGACGCTTGCTGTAGGATACGGTAGGTAGATCACTTAAAATGAGATGGATGGGAGGACTATGAGGTGGGAGATGAAGAGACACTGGAGAATAGAATTGTAATAAGCAGTTGACAGAGGTAGAGTGTAGAGACCGAATGGTAGCCAAAGAGAGAGTGAAAGAGGCTCAGTGAAAGCATTTGCAGATGCTCATCACCGCTGATGACACTTATGTGATGCCCGCTCCAGTGGCCCCTGTCAATGATCACTGCCAGCCCGGCCTGTGGTGGCGCAGCATGCCACAGCCCACTACACTAGTTAAAGACCCTTAAAGAACAATTAACAGGGCCATTTAAAAGCATCATCCTGTCCACATGCTCAATTACCACAACCCCAATTCTGTCCTAGAATAGCCCAGTTCAATTGGCAGTAGAGGCGTGTTGGCGAGAATGACCGTATCACACTACAGCAAGACGCTTAGTGCTATTTCGGCAGCACTCGCGCATGCTTTGGGGATAGCACTTCAGCGGGATAACTGCCCAGATGCGTGTCTACCAGGGATCTAAACGGGACATAATTATTGTCTGCATGTGTCTTCGCCTTGGGAAAAGAAGGTCTGAATATGTCTGTAGCACAAACAATGTTGAAGGGAATGCGGACTGAAGCAGGGAGGTAATTGAACAGGTCTTTGTGAAGCATTTGAGAATGAGGAAAGTATTTGTAGGGCTTTGCAACTGCTTAACCACTTAAATCCCAAAGTAGGTTGACCAGAGTCCAGAGTCCCTCAGGGCTCTACTGTGTATACTAGTGTCTTTTCTGTTTCCGCTCTACATTAAATATCTTCCCTGAAAATAGACGATCTACTGTACAAGCTCACAACGTGTTGCAAGGCGACACATTGTGGGTGGATTTAAATCTCTGGGAATAATGCTAGTTTTGGTCTTTAATAAATTACATTATATACAAATTACATTAGTATTTAATTTTTTTAGCCTTTATTGATAGATTACAGTAGACTGACAGGACATGGGGAGAGAGGTGGGGTGGGGGGGGGGACACGCAGCAAAGGTCATTGGGACCGGGAACCTAGGTGCCTGGACCACTAACCTAGCCGTCCAGGCCATAACTTTATATCATTATTTAGAATTTACTGGAGCTCAGAGCAGGGCAACACAGAAAATGCCTCTCCGGCCCTCTGTAAAACACAAATACAATGACCCTAAAAATAACTCTCAAAGTATCTGGCAGCAGCCATTATCATTGGAAACACTTCAGAAAACTGCAGCCCCAGTTGTGGGTAAACAGCGGCGGAAGGCAGGAAAAGATAACATACGGCAGGAATTCTACACAGTGGCAGGAGAGGGATGAGTCATGTGAAAAGAAGGGAGTTGTGCGTGCAAGGACAATAAGAGGCTTTGAAGCTCTGGGAATGCACAGAGGTAGCTGATGGAGGAAGCTATGGAGGTTGAGTGTTAGGGCAGCAGAAGCACACGCTGCGAACCAGGGCCATTATTCACTCTTCTGGGAATATGTGTTGAGGCATCAGCTCTCTGGGGGAGGGAGGGGGGGGGGGGGAGGGCATTACATTGACACAGTTTACCTGGCACATAAAGCGGCACCTCCTCCCCCACTTAAAGAATTGCCATCACCCGCATAACAACAGGAAGTTACTGCAAAGGTAATGCTAACGTGATCTATGAGCAGTTCAAGAGGTTTGAGGCACTCGAAAATAGCCCTTCGTCAGTATCTGACTTCTGAATCGTGATTCGCGACACATTTACAAGTGAAACAGGATAGGGAGGCAAGACAAGACATAACACTGAGTGGAGAGCTGTGTTCACAGGGGCGTCACAAGGGGGGGAAAAGTGGGACTGAGTTACTAGGGCCCAAGGTGGAGGGGCCTGGAACTATTGTATACTTTAGCTATTGAAAAATATCAGATATACAAGCTCACAGCGCTCAGAGTGCTGCGCTGCGAGCTTGTAGATCTGCTATTTTTGAAAAGTTGTGAAAATGTGTGCAAATCTTTGAATATATATTTTTAAGCGAACATTTGTAACTCAAATTTTGCTTCTGGGGGGTCCCTGGAACAACATATTTTGAGATGGGGGGTCCGTGGCCAAATACATAACATTTTGGGGGTCCTTCACATGAAAAGGTTTGAGTACCACTGACATAGAAACATAGGTTTTTCAAAAAAACATAAAAGTATTGCACAAAGTTTCACGATAAAAAAGAAATAACAGATCTACAAGCTCGCAGCGCGGCACTCGGTGCTGCCCTGTGAGCTTGTATATCTGTACCCAGGGCCCAGAATTTGGAGCGACACACCTGTGTGTGCATATTCTCAGCCAATCACAGCGATGGGGCGGGGTTGAACCACATGGAGCTTTGTAACTCCAGAGACGGACACCCACTATCTGCTCATGTTGCCTGAGCAGCAGCACTCATCCCAGGCATGACCTGCCTGGAGGTCACCTCAAAGCATAAAGTAAAAACTATGTAGGCAGAGCTGATACGAATCAATGTTCTGTTACTGAATTATTTACTGTACTATTTCTCAATTATTTCTAACATGGCTGCTTGTGTTGGATACTGCACTCAGCATCGCCCTCTAGCTGTAGCATAATAAATCATTTGATCTGTGTGGAAGATTAATTGGGGCTGATCTCCTTCTACAGATTTTGCCCTAAAATCACGAAAATCACTACACAGCATGTCTACACTCATGTCATCAACATGGATCGGGAAGATTTTGGAAAAACACATTTTTGCCCTATTTGTGGAGATAAGCGACCTACGGTCGCTTATCTCCCGATTAGGGAGTCTTACTGGTCTCCTTAATGTTGGCTATAAGTTGATCACAACCAGGAGTTGCTGACTGTCTGCTTTCAGTACTGTGTTACTTTAATAAGTGTCCACAGTAGTACAACATTGCGTATCAAACCACTTTCAATTCACCAGGCATTTCATGCTTTCATTGCCGGAGGTTCTCTGTTGTGTGATCACTGTGATGTCATATACTTAGCAGCATGAGCTGCACTTGGTTTACATATTGCCTACTGTGCATACAGACAAAACCTGGCTCAGCCGATGGCTATGTCATAAAAGAGACGTAGAGAGGGTTCAAATGACAAATTCATACCACAGGTGGAGTTCCAGCATCTGTCATGGAAATGAATCCAAACTAATGAAAAGCCAAAGTACACAAACTGCTGTTTCACATTGAAACAGCAGGTAGAAAGTAATTCTGTGAAAGAGCTAGAGCTAGGTTGAAAAGGCCACATCTGACTGGGTTATCAAACAATATTAATCCCAAATTCTCATTGCATTTCTCAGGAACTCAGAGCTCACTGTCCAGTTTTCAATAGTCAGATCATAAAAGCATTATTGCTGTACTCATATTGTTATTGTCAATAAAACATCAAGAGTCCTGAGCCATGAAGTCTGTTCTCAGCCAAGTCTTATTATCACAGTATCTGCTCTTATCTGATGAGTATCTGTCATTTTGAAGCTGGGATTTCACCTCATTGGCCTATCATGAGGAACAGCTGTACCCCCGGGTCTGAACACATCTAAGCTGATGAATGTGGGCCAACTTAATCTTGCTCGCTGCTTACAATAGAGAAGCTGGATCGCAATGCTGTACGACAGTACAGTGGTTCACAAAGCTTTTCTCTCGAGACCCAAAAAATACATTTGGCGTCTCCCAGGGACCCAAACTTACAAAAATACATAATGAATTAACCACCAATTAAGCCATGTTTAATAAAAGTGGAAAATCTACAAGCTCACAATGCATTGCAATGCGATGTGTTGTGAGCCTGCAACGGGCTAATTTTACTATTTCTTAGAACCTTTTTTCCCCCATTTATAAGATTTCTTTGTATTTATTCATTTTATTTCTGAAATTATTTTAAAAATGTTTGAAATACCTGTCTAGGTATAAAAATCCATGCCATTCTCCTCCCCCTCTAACACACAGACATCTCACCACTCACAACGTAAGCAACAGTTTCAGCCTCTCAATTCAGTTATTACCTTTTATTACCTATGCTGACATGATAAAAAAACAGAACATAACTGGAAAATGACGTTCCTAAGAGCGCAGGTCTCTGCCAGGCCAGGTTGCCTACCGACATTTGGAAGGTAGGCATAGCCAATTGGTACAGACAGGGGCGAAAACATAGTCTCCAGCCTTTGGCTGTATACAGGCAAGATGACACAAAATGATGTTAATCCAGTACTGCGCTTATACTCATCCAATGTATTGTCACTAAACGCATCAGTGCACACCCTCAGTGCACACTTAAGATTCACACATAATCTGTATACCAAGAGAGACTCATACACAACCAAGTAAATCAGAACAAACACAAACAAATATTATACAGTATGTCATGTAATATAAAAAAAAACAATGAGTGCAACCACAGTTCCTGGAGAAAACAACATTCAAACAGACAAGAATTAGCTGAGTGTTTTACAAAGTGTAAGATTCTGATATTACACTTTGTATGTGGCATGAACCCTAGGCTGAACACCAGTCATTCTACTGGATCAGTTGTAGGGGTTTGAGTGAACATTCCAGCATACCAACAAGGAGGGAGTTGCAATAGTCAAACCTGGAGATGACTGAGGCTTGGATAAGGAGAAGGGGACTGATATTCTCGATGCTGTACAGTGAATTATTAACCACACAATAAGGTTTGCAGAAAATGATTCAATTATTCAGGAAAATTTGGTCAAATTAATGACTTTGTAGAAAATGTAAACTAACATAAAATCTAAAAATAAAGCAATAAAGTGGAAAAGTGTCTGTTTATGTATTTATCATGGCTAAAGCAGTGAATGAACAATGATGACATAAATATTGATGCCCTTATGGTCCTTTCATCTTAGCTATTATACTACCGTACACAAGGGTACTTATTCTGTATCTTGGCACTGTTTCAACACTTTCACTGTTGATCCAAGAGAATGAAATTACCACATTGAAAAGCAGGTAGTGAACAAGGATGATTAACCCACAGGTAATGGACAACAAGCTGGTAAGGCAAGACTGTTTGCTATATTTATAGATAGATACCTTTATTATCCCAAGGGGGAAATTCAGTTGTCCAGTAGTAGCACAGCAGTATACAGTTATTTACAAGTTATTTATAGGGAATTGTTCATAGACCTAAAAGGGAACAATGGTCGTTTATTCAGTGAAAATATGTAAACAATATGTATTCAACATACTGCAATTAAAATTCCTGGTTTAGGTTAAGTTAGGCTTAGGGCTAAGGTTAACCCCTAACCCTAACCCGGAAAGCAGCCCCACAGAGCCCGCCTGCTGCACCAAACCCGGTCATGGAGGTGACTGTCTGACTGAGAAGTGAGAACCTACTGGTAGAAGGGTAGGTTGACTGACTGACTCATGATCATAGACTGTATAAAAGATATGGACAAAGCGAAGCCATTGGTTTCTATGCAGCACAAATGACACAATATGGGTCCTTGGCATGGGTGTTGCCATCATAGATTGTAAAGGCATCAGAGGATGCTATTGGCTGCCAACGGTCACGTGCAACCGCAGGGATACATGGGAGAATGTGGTCGGAGCCTCCCGAAATACAGCACACGAAGAAGAACACAGCCGGCTGCATAGATATCTAGTTGGCCACGCCCCCCCCCCCCCCCCCCCCCCCCAACTTTATCATCAATTTTAAAATAAATGGGACCTTATTTTCACAAAACGCATATCATCGTGATTGAAAGGCAATTTTTAACTAGCGATAGGAACCATAAAGTATGTATGAAAGTTTTAATTAAGGTTAGAAAACGAAAGGGGAAAATGAATGGGGTCCAATGGAGAACAATTCTTTTTGCGATCGGCCGGGGGGGAAAACAGCGCAACTAGCGGCCAATCATAGGATGTTTTAGTTCCGTATTGGAGTCATTTTAAATCGGCGGAACTCTCCCCCTGCTCATGATGGACCACTCCCTTCCTTGATCTTTGTTTTGGACATGTGCCCCTTCTTGGGTCTGGGTGACGTTGTGGTCTTCCACTCTGTCTCTCTTGGTCTAATGTCTAAGAAGTAGTGAAAATAGCCAATCTACATTTCGTGCCGCGTTGTGAGCTTGTAGATCTGCAGTTTTCAGTAGTGTTGTTGGGTACCGGGAAAACATCTAATCTCTTTTTTGGGTCTTGACCAAAAAAAGTTTGGGAATCCTCCCTCACGCCACCGGAGGTGGCATAAACATGGAGCAAAGAATCCATTTGAAATTCCTGGTTAATGAAATAAAAATAATTATATAGAAGCTGGGCCGCCCAGCGTCTAGTCGGCGACCTGGCCAACTCGGAACAATGTAAATAGGGAATGAATGCCCCGCCCTTTAGGACCCGTTTTGACCATCTGTCTGCCTGTGTCCATTTATGCCCATATATGGAGATATCTGTATCTGTCTGTCGGCGTCCATTTTATGTCCATATATGGAGATCACTGCAGTTATAGTTCTGGGTCCATTTTATGCCCAGATATGGAGATATCTGTCTATCTGCGTCTATTTTATGCCCATATATGGAGTATCTGTCTGTGCCTCCAACTGTGTTGCAGACACAGTGCCGGTTCCCCCTTTAATGCAAACCTCACACCTGTTGTCATAGGACCCGTTTTGAACATCTGTTTGCCTGTGTCCATTTATGCCCATATATGGAGATATCTGTATCTGTCTGTCTGCGTCCATTTTATGCCCATATATGGAGATCTTTGACCATCTGTTTGCCTCTGTCCATTTATGTCCATATATGGAGATATCTGTATCTGTCTGTCTGCAATCCATTGTATGCCCATATATGGGGGCATTCATTTTATGCCCATATATGGAGAACGCGCATGATAATGAAAATAATTAAAAACAAATATGTAGGAAACCATGGGTCGGTTGCTACACAACAGCACAGAGTGAGAGAAGTGAACAATATAGCAGAAGTTTTTATCCCACGATTTTGCAACCCATTTTTCACGCAGTGCTAATTATGTAATGTAATGCTGGGGGCTACAATCCCTCTGCCAGTGGGGAGCAACGGACTGACCTCATGCTTCCTTCTATGCATGAGGAGTCCAAGCCGATTCTTTTCACCTGACAGAGGAGAGATTCCCCAGCTGGACGTAGCGCGTGGAAGGAACACGTTATTCCAAACAGTTCCTTTCTCCTCTCCATCAGGCAGTATAGAGACCAGGATTACTGCATGTTTTTGTGAGGGTACGTACACTAGGAGACACAGGGAGAACATGCAAACTCCACACAGAAAGGCCCTTTTGCCAACCCCACTTAGGGTATGGGCACTGATGACGCGGAGGAGAGAACACGCCCCCTGCGCCCACAGCGTCCCCAGCGGGAATCGAACCCAGGACCATCTAACTGTGAGGCGACAACGTTACAGACTGCGCCACCGTGCTCCCCTGTCACTTTTCTTATGCACTTGGTATACACATCTGATAGCTCAGAAGTGCGCAGTCAAGTCCTTAAGCAGATAGGAGGATTAGGAAACACTCAGATTGAGGAAACACATTTTGCTCCAGTTTTTATTCAAACAATATGAGGACCTGCAGCCAGTGGCTCGGTAAACAAAGACAACGGTACATTTTCTCATTACCAGGAAGCATGGGGGGGGAGGCCAAGGCTGGAAATTAGCAAGCTAAAAAAAGCAAGGAAAGCAATTCAACCAGGTCATCCCCAGTGTTTAGACCCAAGTGATTTTAATTTCAATATCAACATCAAAACATCCAAACTGCACCATGCCAGTAGTTGACCAAATAGTGCATCAACAGCATAATTGCAATGTTCCCACTTCCATTCTGTCTTGAAAACATGTGCCTCTGCTGTGAGCCTCAATTTCTCTCTCTCCTATTATCCTAAGTATCTAAAAAAGAAACATCTAAATGGAGCATAATAACCTGATTATAAAGCTTTATTTCAAACATCATTATAGTGGTATGTCTGTGTGACGTTCTCCTGTTCTGGAAAGAATTAGACAATAATTTGTTTGCCAATACTTATAGGAAGAAGAAGAGAAGTCAGTTCCCCTGGCTAATTTACTACACTTTGTCACATAACTGTACATACCTTGATGAAAATGAAAAAACTGAAAAACATGTTGCTATGTGAGAAATCTTTCATTATACAAACATTCCTTATCCAAACATTCCCTCTCCCCAGGGAAATACCAATGAAGCCATACACCGATATTAAGAAATCCATTCATGATCACACTGTTTAAATACAGTTCAGTGTGCAATATACAAAGCATATACAGCATAACACTGTTTTCTGTGTGTTTTTTTAACCCTTTTTTTGCAACGACAAATTTCACAAAGACCTAGAAGTATGTAAAGTAGCTAATAGCCCTGTGTTGTTTTTGCATGGGTTGTCATTTTCCAGTTCCCACATGAGCCATTAGCAGGGATGTTGGCCTATCTATGCAGAATTTGAGAGCATTTTCTCTTTTCCCACTGCACACATGTATGACATTAGTTCACAAAGCTTCAAAGCGTCAACACCAAGTTTAAAGTTACAGGTCTGCATCGTCATCATGCTTTGTACAAAGATTGCCTAAAGGTATAGCTACTGCAGTTGGTGTCGAAGAGCAAACAGAATTCAGAAGGATCCTAAAATGATGAATATTAATAATAGACATTACAGTTTTAACCAAAGAGAATGTTTTCTAGAAATTGCTACTGTTGAACTGCTTTAGTACACCATAATAATATTTCCATTGCTGACAGACCTCAGGGTAACCCTTCCAGACCAATCCATGATTTCACAGAGCAGCAGCCTGTTTTCACTTAGTGATCCCTTAATATCCGGCCAAGCACCCCTGCATAGCACAGTTGTACATTATGAGCCTATACTTGCCTGGGGTTAACTACAAAGCACTACACTTGAGCCATTTTCAAAAGATCATGCTCCGAGCCCAACTCAAAATTCCTCTTTGTCACCTCACTGTTCCATTGTTTCCCCATGGATATAGGAGGAAATACGTTTATTTTGTTCAGATGCTGCCACTATAGCCTCTTTTCCACTGACATGGCCCAACAACACACCACTCTACACCGCCCACTTGTGCTAGGTTTTCCACTACAAGGACCTGGGTAGAGTGGTGTGAAAGTGGTACTAAACGTGGTACTAAAAAGTATCCAATCCAAAGTAGGTCTGAGCTAGGCCAAGCAGGGACAAACACTTCATAATGACTGATCACTCACTGACTTTTCATTTAGACCACCAGGATATATGTAATACATGATCATAGATTCTATTGTGTTATAATCACTGTTATAATCTATTAGTGTATTATAATTAGGAGAGTTGTAATACAAATTTATATTGTATTATAATCAGTTAAAAGGGTCAATTTGTTTCTTATCAATGGGGTACTTTTGTGAAATGGAAAATGAAGATATTTGATGTGGTGTAGTTGGTGTAGTGTAGTGTGGTGCTAAAGCTGCAGTGGAAAGGGGGCTTTAGGTGGGTGGATTCCAAAATTCACAACTATTTCAGAACAGAAAGGTGCTTTCAGCTGATCAACTGTTAAAGTTGCCTGCCCTGCACTGATAGAAAAATGAAAATATAATTTTCCCTTAAGTGTGGCAAAAACTTAAGTGTTCAATGTGCTTGCTATTCATCATATAACAAAAATAGAGAATTGAATGGGAAACAATAAAAGCAAAAACAAAATGCACAATGGATGACAGGTATGGTGGGCAGATTGCCTTTTTTGTAGAAGACTTCTATGATAAATTAACAGAGATTCTTTCCAACATCACGTTTGAGGAGTCTTCCTAGATAAGCCACGCTGACTTTTATCCCCATCACATATCACACTGTAAACTACAGCCCTGTGAATGAGCAGTGTGCAGAGCACAGACACCCACCACACATCATTTATCCTGACCATAAATCAACCCTCCACTTGTCCCAGTGGAGCTTACTGACATATCATTATATCTCCTACACCTTCACCAAAATAACCTCCACTGAGCCCAACGAAGGATTTATACTAGCGTATCGCGTCGCACATCGAAAATAGTCGATCTACAAGCTCACAGCGTGTGGTTCTGTGACACGTTGTGAGCGTTGTGAGTCCATTGGCTATTTTTGGTGCGCAACACAGGCACCCAAATAAGTATAAATCAGCCTTAAGTACTTATGGATGTGTGAGAGGGGGATGCCGTCTGTCTGCTATTATGATGAAGGCTTTGCATCAGCTATACTTGTCTATGGGTCCTGAGGTGGGGAGGCAAAGATATGAATTCTACACTTCTTGCTTCCCCTGTATGTCTCCCCAGTTGTACTGAAGATACTATAATGTTAATTGTTTGTTATGTTACACATTTTCGCGATATGTGAATGGGAATGTTTTTTTTGTTTTGTTTGTTTTTTACATCTTTGAAATAATTAAAAAAAAAAAATGTAGAAAACAAAGGGACCCATAAAAACCTGTCTGCGGCCCACAAATGGGTCCCGACCCAGTGCTTTGGAAACAGTGCTCTACAGGACAGGTAGAGGGACTGAGGAAGGAAGGATAGAGCAGCAAAGAAACTGAATCAAAACTGTGGAGAAAAGCGGGTAGACATGTGCTGTAGACACAGACATGCACAGCACTGTTGTGGCAGAAAGAGAGCATAAAAAGCTCATGAAATTAGCTGTAGGGAAGCTAGGAGCACAAGAGAGTGTGAGAGAGAGAGGAGAGAGAGAGAGAGAGAGAGAGAGAGAGAGAGAGAGAGAGAGAGAGCAAGAGCAGTTTCACGACAAGATCTATTCCCCAAACTGTGTAAAGGAATTAAAATAGAAATAAGGAAAACCCAACAGATCTTATGTCGGTTAATAGTCAGAGATCCGCTTAAAAAAATAACCAATTAATTATGCTTAGTTTTACAGTCTCTCTGCACATTAAAGCGTGGCAGTGTTTGTTTGAAAGGCCCTTCTTGCATCACGCCTGTTTGTTTAAACTGCAGATGACGCTCGGAGACAAGGCTGGCCTGTCTCTGTGGACCGGTCCAGCTGTATACTGGGGCTGCCAACAACACAGGCCTCCACTAAGGCTATACTTTGTCGAAGGACCGTGTTGTACCACAGAAATGACGTAGTTTCAAAGGAAAAACTTTCACTGATACTTCTTTATTTGAAAGAGTGTGTGTGTGTGTGTGTGTGTGTGTGTGTGTGTGTGTGTGTGTGTGTGTGTGTGTGTAAGAGAGTGCGTTTTTTCAGTTGAAAGTGCATAACTTGTTGTATGACAAAGTGTAAATTATCCTTTATTTTTCAATTCTCTCTCACGCTCTCTCTCTCTCATCCCTCCGAATAGAGGAACACAAAAACATTGAGCCTTTGTAATAATTCTTACAAGCACTGCAGAGTGCTAAATATTCCCACCGCACCTCCGCTCTGCCCCCCTAGATAATATGAGAGAAAAACACCATCACCTTCAATTTAACAGCAGCAGAGGAACCCAAGCTAGCCAAAGTTAAGCCTATCACCACAGCACTCAGTGCTACAATTTTGCCGTCTGTGAATGTATTGATTCTGTCCATTCATTGAAGCAATACAGAACAGGAAGGTGTTCTAATGCTATACGCCGGTCATATTGTAGCTTAGATGTGAACAAAGGCACGGTCTTATACATCTGTTAACAATAAATACATTATGCAATTCTTCTGATAGAAGCATTAGCATTTTATCATGGCAACTATACTTGTATTACCTGTAAGTTGTTTGGGGTTATCACAACATGATATACTATACAGTATAAATATATGATTTATTTATTTTTACAGCATATTAGTATTTATAAATAAATAAAGCGGGATCAGAGGATTAAAAATAAAAAGTATAGCTTGATCTGGAATATCAAAGTAAGGGTGGTGCAGAAACTAAGTCTTACTAAGCACCCTGAGATATGCACCTGCAAATGATGACTATACAAGTGAAATCCATACTATAATTAGAGAGAGAGGTCAGTCAGTCAGTCAGTAGGTCACAAAATGCATTATCTATTCACTCGCTTCAGCGACTGATCTCAAATTTAACATGGCATTGGCCATTAGCATTATACACACGGTGACGGAGCCCGAATTTCATTTTTCCCAAAATTATAGCTATTTATTAGCGTTTCTTCACTCTACAGCTCTACAGCCTGTTGTCAGGGTTACGGTCCGTTCCTCCAGGCCATGGGATCTGTAGCCCCGGGCCCACACACACCTCTCTCACAGTTAGGAATGTTGCAGTCTCTCTCTCTCTCTCTCTCTCTCTCTCTCTCTCTCTCTCTCTCTCTGCATGGGTCACGCATGCAACGGGTGATGTGTGTCTCATCTTCCAACGGGTATAGAAAAATTATGTGGAGCAAATACATCCTCATACTTCTATTCACCTAATTTAGCTGTTAAATTATTTGTATCCATCATAAATATACACTCCTCCATGGGCTGCTCCTTACATTATGATGCTCCGACATATTCTCACGCACACACCATGCAGTTACAGTTACTTTCCCCATAACCCACACTCTGCACATATTTTGCAGCACATATATTCGAACGGGTAAGGTCTAGTGTATATAACACAGCATAAGAAAAGAAAATGCCTAACACTCTGTTTTCAGACACATTATGTTATGCTAGAGATCAAAGCCCTGCTATCAGCATTCACCAACACCATTAGTCTCTCTCAAATAGATATTTTCACCCAGACAAAACACTGGAACCTCTGCTGTGTGTTTACTGTAGCTATTTTCAGAAGCAGTATAAATAAGCACAATAAAACACACATGTACATGTGCACAAACACACAAACACACACACACACACACACACACACACACACACACACACACACACACACACACACACACACACACACACACACACACACACACACACACACACACACACACACACACTCAAACAAACACACCACCATAGATTAACATACAGAGAATAAAGGGAAACTTAAAGAGACATCTCCTGCCTGCATTGCAGCACTGTGTAAACAACAGGAAGGTCAAAGTTAGGGACACAAACAACTTTGCTGGCTTTGGCCAATGAAATTGTTTAAGAAGAAATCACTTTATATAGACAGTCATTAGAGCCGGACAGCAAGGCAAAGGCTGTCCCTGAAATACTGTACTCCTACACACAGTCACAGTGGCAAGTCCAGAGGTCCAGGTGCCACAATATTACACACTTTTTGGAGAAATACACTCTGACAACACATACTGCTGAGCACTCTGAGTGAAAACTAAAAAGCCTAGGTTTTCAGAGTGCCTACATAACAACAATGACAATTGGATGAAGTCATTGCCAAATGTGCTAGTTGTACCCTCTTTGATACTCTGGACTAGAGTATTCAATGCTCATCTATGTGTAACAAAACAATGTTACTGTATAATCATGTTTACACATGGGATAAATTAACATTCGTTTGAAAAGACAAAAAAGGAAAATTATGTACGCAAATTAACTGATTTCAACGTAAAGCAGATTCTGGCATATTTTCAAATGCACCCAAAAAACTTTAAGCACAGGAATGTAAGAGAATATTGTTACTTAGTAATGAATATAGCTGTGTGGGTATAGGAGACAAAAATGGTAATAATGCTTGTGCACACATGCGTCTGTGTGTGGAGAACTGTAGATGTTAATACTTACTTCCACACTGCACTTGGGCCACCCTAGTCAAAAATGTCAGGATGCCCCCTAGGCCCGTCACAATTATTACATAATCGCCTCATCGCAATTACTGTATTTGACATTATCTCAATTATTTAGCAAAATCGTCATAATTATTTCCATTTTCAAAAAGAATCCCAAAATAACAGATAACAGCCAGTCTACAAGCTTACAACATGTCATGTAAGTTTGTAACTTGTGTTATTTCCGCTATTTTACAATTATTTATAAAGTATATTATTAAATGTAGTTTATTTGTTTATATAAGTCATAACTGCCCCTGTGCAATTTGTGATTATGTAGCCTAAAAACCAAACAGAAATCAACGTTTTATTCATATGTTCCAATCCTCAAAAACACATCGCAATTATTTTTAGTGACAATTAATTGTCAACTTAAATTTGTAATCGTGACAGCCACCTCCCACACACAGAAACACACCTTACCATATCATCACGGTTGATCTTTAGCTTGCAGTGCTCAGTAATGTTGATAAACTTTTATCTTTTTTTAACTTAAGATTTTTTTTTTCTTAACTTGCAAGAAACAGGAGAAGGAATACAATGAACGATTCACTAAATTGATTCATACTAAAGATTTACCCCATCCCAACTTCCTACCTCTCCTCCTGTGGTTACCTGACAAGAGAGGAATATTGTGGTTGGATGTACAGTCCCAGGGGCATCTCTTTCCATGCTGCTCAGGTAAATGTATCTCCATATATACTTTACCTCATCTGATGGACAAATCCATAGTTAAATCCAAACAGGCTTATTTTTCTGCATGCAGGAGCCCAGCAGAGTATGAGATATCAATATCAATTACAAGTGTTTTCAAAGATATTTTGAAGAGGTGATCTTGCCGACAGCAAATTATTTATCTCCTCCACATGCAAAAAATATATATTAATCAAGTCCATTTTGCAAGGATAATTATTATTAATTATTAAGTGCTTATAATATCAGACCTACATTAAGAGAAACAAGGTGAATGGCACATCCCTCAAACACACATCACTAATTAAGTCAAGGGTACTCGTCACGGTCGCACAAGGCTGTCATAAATCCGTTTTTGTTGCGCTGAGTGTTTAATTAAATGTTTACCAATTCACTGTGGGCATCCTGGAAAAGACAGTCTGTGTTGTTTTCAGTCTTTTCACCATTACAAGTAAAGTTAAATATAATAAATGCTGATAGCACGTACTTGTGGGAAGAACAGTGATATATTCGGTTTCTCTGACAATTGGTGTGAATTTAATTAAAGAAAGGTTGCTCTGAGCAGCAAAGACCTTCGGGAACGGGACTCGAACCTGCGGTGTGCTGTCAGGCTACATATGAGCCTACAGTAGGTGCCCGGACAGCAAGGTCAGTGGGCCTGCAGTCCACAACTCTGACTGCCTGACCCCCCTCCCATTTCCTCCGCCTCTTTCTCAAAGCTCAGATGAAAGAGCCATACATACACCTTACAGTACTCTCCCCCTTTCTCTCATGCGACCGAGTATTTCCCGGTGAACCTAAGCGCAAAGGTGGGGGCCGATGGGCAAGGAGGGTTGCGAGCTTATGAGAAACATCTAAAATAAGACCTTAAAACCTGGCGAAAATAGTTGCGTGCATTAGCGGAAGATGACGATCCGTTAAATGGAGAACATTAAAAAAGCATAGGCCAACACAGCCTTAAAACATGGCAAAAACAGTTGCGTGCATTAGCGCAAGATTAGATGAGGATAAAGGAAATCATTAAATGGAAAACATTAAATTAACTTCTGAAAAGGCTTCTAAGCCTACACTATAGCTATAGCCTACTAAAAACTAGTGAACTGCGATCTTGCCACAAGTGAATAATTGTGGTTGTAAACAATAACACAGACAATATCAATCCTTAGTCTAGTTGTGGGAAGAAAAGGATATCATCATGGCCCCAAATAACTTTTAAATATCTTGCAATTGGCGACGAGTCTCTTACAAAATCTGCAAGAGTGCCTCTCGTTCTCAATACATAAAGGCTAAGCTATATAAGCTCTCCATCATCAGCAATAGTCAGTGGTGCGTGTTCCCCACACTCCCAAGCCCCCATCGTTGCGCTTAGGTTCACCGGGAAATACTCGGTCGCTTCTCTCATGAGGAACCTCCTCAATTCTGTTAGCAGCCTGTGACCACAGGGTAGTAACAAGGCAACTCAGTCCAAAGGTCTTCATGACTGGCACACTGCGGGGTGCATGGCATCGACTTGCCCTCTTCGCCTCCAACTTGATCCATGAGGCCCCCTGGCACCATCCAGGGGTCTATATAAAATCCTCTATCCCTGCTTTCTCAGCTCCCACCCTCTGCCCTAACTAGCAAAAAAACAACTTCACAAAAGGAGAAAGAAAAAGAACTTCCAGTCCTTTTGTTCAGCGTGCAGGTCAGTGTTGCTGATTCTTGCACTCCCCTGACTGATCACTGAAAATAAGCTTCCAAAGCTGCAGGTATCTGTACTTTATGAGCAGAAAATAAGTCACACCACGCAGAGCTGTTTCTTGTTAGTCTATGCCAGCTATGTGTTCTTAAAATGTCTTTGAAGACGGTGGGAGGGGTAATTTAAAATGAATTACTTATTTTTTCACATCTTCATCAGACAGGCAAAAGGTTTCATTGTGGTGACGAAGGTTAGCTGGAGGCAACACACAAAGCACAGTAATGTGACACACATGAATCCCACTCGATGCCACATTTCTCATTAATGATTTAGAATGTTTCTATTCAGTGCCACAGCTTTGCTTATCCTTCCCACTGAGGACCTCCTACCAACACCCATTGCACTGTTACAGACCCTTGACGGAGATAGAAATGTGTCACTTGCAACAACTCTCCTTGTCACTGTGTGCTGGTCTCAGTGATTTGACCAGTGTTATGAGACAAAGTGATGATCAGTTCATGTATAAACACTGTATAATGTCAGAGGCATAAGGCATAAGGCATAAGGAATGTCATGAGGCTGTTCTAACCATCTCTCCCCCAAACCAACTTATCCCTCTGGACTGTAAAATAACAATGCAATGTTTTGTTTACTTGGCTAGTAAAAAAATATTTAAAATATAAGTACGTCTGCCAGAAAAATAAATTACCTGATCTGAATGTTAATTAAACGGTACTAATTTAAAATATATATTTTGAAATGGTCCTCTGTGACTTTAATAATATAGACATATCCACATTAACTGTTACACCTCTGTTTTTGCTACTGTTATTGAGAAGCCAACAATTAAAATGTAGGGAATTATAAGCATAAGCAAACCTCAGGCTAAGAAAGATTAGAGATCACCTATTGGGCAAGAATCTACCTATAATGTCAATGTATAAGCAATGTCCTGGTCATGTGTTTACATTCACTTGTTGTTTATTTGAAGACTTGAGGTGAATCTAGTAGATAACTACTGCACAACCCCAATCTCGATGGCAAACTAATTGTGTGACTTGTTGAAGAGCGACCGCATTGCACAGAAACAGAACATTGGGAAAAAGGAGGAAAACGGGGTAGAGGGTAAAGTATACCAGATAAAGTATATTGTTTATCGTGTATAGTTTATTGTATTGTCAGCATGCTTTGTATAATAGGGCAGTGAAACCATGTACAGTAATAATTATAAAAGATAAACAAATAAAAAACCCTACCTAGAAGGACTCATTTATTATTTAGTCACTGTATATACAGTATGAAGACTATGAACAAGTGCTTGTTTACTCTGCATTCACTTTGTGTCAGTGGAAATGTTAACTACTAATCATTAATCAGTCATTAAGTCAAAACATAATTTGGGTTAAGGAATTATGTACGTGACAGGCCAGGCAGAGAGACAGCACAGAGGCCCTGTTTTCAGCATACAGTTCAGGCACATTCCAATGGTCCAACCCACTGTTAGTTCAGCTGCATTGGTCAGTACTTTGATCTCCATGAAATGTGCAGCTGGAGGGAAGGCTCAGCTTCGGACTATTTTGGCCTGTGTCTAGGCCAGGTATACGCTGATACATACAGTAAGTACCCCACCTTCACCACTAGCACGAGACCTCTTCCATATGCAGATCCTTCCTCCGCCCAGCCCAAACACACCACCTACTCAAACAGATCTGTGACTTTACTGATCTTACAAGTTGATCTCCAGATGTTTCCCTTAAACACCTGCTAATAGTCTAATTGGTTTGCACAACCTATAATAACTGTTACAGTCTCAATGGGTTTTACAACAGGCCCACATTTAACAAAGGAAACAACGACACTCCCTGTCCATAGAGCACCAATCGCGAGGAGCTCATTCGGCTGGTGATTCTTGCAGGTGGGATTTATGGCTCTTTGAAGTGAGCCGGATCTCTGCGATCCGTTCCTTTTCAAAGAGCCGTTCAAAAATACTACATGTAAAAAGTATAAACATTCTTACTACAATGTACAAAATAACACAAGTAGAAGTGTAATTAAAATGTACTTGAGTAAAAGCACAAAAGAATTGGTATCAAAATGCACTGAGTAGTTCACCCCCCAAAATGACTTTTTTTCTATTGATTACTCGTGCCATGGAGACTTGAGTTCAATAATGTGTTGTATTTGTCGCATTCCTAAGACAAAAATATGATTATAGTACATTTAGCCCCATATTGAGTAGAAAGTACTCGATATGCAGAAAGTCACATTTCATTTGAAAAAATCATTTGAAAATAGCAGATCTACAAGCTCACAATGTGTCGCAACGTGACACATTGTGAGCTTGTAGATCGGCTAATATTTTCAAATGGCGGAAATGTATATGGCCAAAATGTAGGCCTATATAGGGTTGAAGTGATTTGTAATTATAATCAAAATCTAGAAAGCAACAAAATAACTAAAAGTAACTAAAATGAGACAGTATTTTGCTCTTTGCTCTTTGAAGAGGAACGGATCGCAGAGATCCGGCTCACTTCAAAGAGCCATAAATCCCACCTGCAAGAATGAACAGCGGAATGAGCTCCTCGCCCACCAATCGGGCAAGGGAATATACCCATACATGGATTGGACATTCGCAACGTGATGTCAATGCAACAACGATTAACCCCAGCAACAACGGGCAGGCTGATAACCATTAACAGCCCAATATAGGCATGCCGGTGTAGCAAAGCTGCATATCACAATCCCGGAGATACCCATGGTTGTGATGGGTACCCATATGGAGATCAAAGAAATCAGCACAAATTGTCGTTGATGGGTAATGGTCTTATGCCCATATATGTAAATCCCACTTTCCAGTGCAAATTGCCATTCGGCACGTGCCTGGATTATGCCCAAATATGGACATGCCTGATGTCACAATATAGACAATTTAATTTGCGGAATAACGGGCTGGCACAGTTCAAACAGATAAAACAAATAGTGATTATGTACCTGTGCCGAGGACATTTGCATCTGTGATCTTCACACTGTCAGTTGTACTGTCTGTCCTCTGTCTTCCAAAGTGCTAATGTCTCTGAGAAATATGCATCTAAAATTAGCAACGGATTCATCAAGCTGTGGCAAACCACAAAAAAATAAATTGAGCAAAGAAAGAAAATAATAGAGATAACCATGTACAGTGATTCTCAATCTTCATTTCAAGGACCCCCAGTTTGATATATGCTAGAGTGGCTAGGCCACAGCCCCTTATTGATCTATTTTTTAACTCTGTACTATACTGTGAAATCCTTAGTAGTGTTAATTTACTCTGAGAACCAGTTTTGGTTATTTTGCACACTCTGTAAGTTACAGACCCGAACGTTACACAGTATGAATTAGAACATGGGTCTTCAACAGGGGGTCCGGGACCGGGACCCATAGGGGGTCCTCAAAGTTACTACAGGGGTTCCTCCAAATCTTTGAGTGATAGAAACCTTTTTTCCTCCTTTTTAATATTAACCACGTGAACCCTAGCCCACAAACTTTGGAAGTCAGTCATAGTCAGTCGGATAGGAGCGAAAACATAGTCGCTGGCCTTCGACCGTCCAGCCTTAGGCTGTCCAGCCTGGTAGAGACATAAATAAGGGAATTAGATTAGGTGGGGAAGACACGTCTGAAGAGGTGGTTTGAGTTTAGATTTTAATTTGATTATTAATCATCAATCATTTAGCGGGGAACTCCGGAGGTCCCTGGACCCCACATTGAGAACCACTGCTGTAGGCATCTCAGACGAAAGTAGAACTTATAGATGTTGTCCAAAAATATATTTTTATCAAGTGGTCGGGAAATCAAAACAGTGTTAGCAACCAGTATCAGAAGGATAAATATCAGTACTACTGAATGGAAAGTGCACGTGCATATTGCAAGAGCAGGAGGCCAGGTTGCTGAAAATAGTGAATGTCAACAGAGATCAAGTGTAAAGGTCTTCTCCTCTTCATTGTCCTATTTAAGACAGAGGATAGAATGGAATGATCAAGAAAGATGGGGCCAAACACAGCATAAATCTCTTCATTTGTTTCCTTTGGTCTAGTGTCATCCACCGCAGCGTTGAACTGGCCTTATTTGGATGAAGTATTTACATCTGATGCAAATTTGTTCACTCAATGAAAGCTCTTTCTCCCATGTTTTGTCAGCAAGCATAAAGTAGTGTAAGGCATTGAATGTCACAGCAAAGAGGCATACTTAATGCTTCAAGAGCTGAAGATTGAGTTGACTATAGATCACTTTACCATTATTGCAGTACGTTTAATTCAGAAGCCTGCTGTGAAGTAACATTCATTTGAGGTTGGAGTTTTTATTCATTTACAAGTAAGCGCATTTATGAAAGTACCAAACTCGTCATTACCTGAATTGCCTATCACATAATGTACATAGGGATTCACTGTCTTAGTCAAATAGTAGACCCTTAATTCTTTTTTCAGTATCATTCAACTGTGATTTCTTTTTTAGCGGATTATACAAATTGTAGACCATCTAACCATACTATAGATACCGGTATCCTTGTTAACTAACTCATTCGTAGTTTACGGCCGTAAAGCCCGTTAATTTCTCTATGTCTTTCACTGCCGGCTTCTCCTACCTGTTAACGTGGGCGCTCGTCCAGTTCCCATCGTGCGTGATCGGACACTGCTATGCATCGTGTGTTCGCGTATTCCATCAGCTTCTCAAATCCGTTGAAACTTTTTCAATTGATCAATAAGTTCTCCATCTGTAAGCCGCGGAGTTCAGACAGAAAGTTAACGGGCCAAAATAGAGGACGGACTTCCGCTTCCGGTTCAGGGACTCCAATGTTAAAGTTGTCCGCTCAATAATGTGTCCGTGTAGAAACCGATCACTGAGCATTAGTTCCGGCCTATTTTAGTTGCGCTTCGATAAAAAAATGTTTTTTAATTAATTTTTATTACATTTACGGGTTCTACGGGCATGGCAGAGAAGGGGTACAAAGGGGTATTTTGATGGCAGAGTTTGTGTTAACACAATGCATTCTGTGGCCCTCTAGGGGCCATAGAATGCCAGCACATCTCTCATAGGCGAGCGCTTTAGCTTCCAGGACTTCACCTTCCAGGACCTCACGTGTGCACGTTCATGCACGTCATGGAAATGTCCCGGATGATAATGCTAACAGAATGGCTATTCCCATTTTGTCATCTAAAAGATCATTTTTGGGCGATTTCGCCGTAAATAAACCTCGCGCCGCTTCCCTAAAGACACAATCCAGAGATATAAGCCTTCAAAGATTGGTCTTTCATTGGATTAGGCGGAGATTGGCGATTTCGTTCGCAAATGACGGCCGGCCGGGAGGTTGCTAGCTTTCGGCTAGTAGCTAGAAAAATCAGGCCAGGCTTCAGAAGGCCTCTTATCATTTTATTCATGTAATTAAAAAAAGCCGGACTACTTCGGGATCGGCACACTTGTGTACTCATCGGAAGCGGCGCCGAACATCGGGTGAACATTGGGGAGCTCAAAAATGTATTTTAAACCATTTTTAATGGAATATATCGTCGGACAGAGTAGAATGGCTAACTGGCTAGCGGCTAGCGAGCCAGGACCACCCACGACTCTACAAGCAGCTCGGGGTAAGTGAATTAATAAAAAGAACATTGTATTGGATTGAAATAAAGCCGAACTAGTTCGGGATCGGCACAGTATGAGTTAATACACAGTAAATGTGTGTCCATTTGCCTAAAGCTAATAAAGAAGAAATTAAGGATGGTATGACAACAATCTCCTCCAGCTCAACATTGTAAACACTGGAGAAGGTGGACTACAGGCAGAACAAGATGAGTCCCCCAACTCCCACCATCGTCTGGCCGGAGGAGGCGGACAACTCTGAAGTCCTCTACAGGAAGAGAAAGAGCAAGCTGTCCTTTCTGAAGAGGCTGAGGTCCTTCAAAGTGTGCAACAGGCTGTTGCAGTTGTTCTGCCCTAGCAGCCAGTGATATCTTCTTTGTTGTGGTCTGTCTGTGGTCTGTCACTAAGGATGCCAAGTTGTGAACAAACTTAACAAGCTAGTTGAGGAAGAGTAGCTTGATAGTTGGAGTTGAACTGGACAGTCTGGAGGTGGTAGGAAGCTGGACGCTATTCAGGTGAACCCCTTTCAACTATGATGTGGTACAGTAGAGGGCATGCGGAGCACATTCAGTGACAAACACATCCCCCCTGGCACACCACACAGCAACTTGGCCAGTCCTTTATGCTATTAGCCGCCAGGCTATTATCCAGAGCCACTGTTGAAGGACAAAACTATAGCCACTGTTGATTGTCTGTATAAATAGTCTCATATCTTAGTCAGATCAAGTGTAGATGTCTAGCATCAGACTCTAAAGCCCTATTCGCAGAGAACTAGCATTACGTGGCGACCTCATGTAATTTAAAAATTACCCCCCGAAATCTGTGTTTTACGTGGTACATTCACACAGGATAAGCAAAGCCTGTATTTTACTTGAATGTACTGACTAATTATCCCCTTGGATATGATTGAATAGGGCGTTTGTATTGAGCATGTTGAAGGATAGAACAATTTTCCTTACTGCCATGTATGTATGTGATCCATCTAGCCATCTTTTGAGAATTCTCTCTAGTCTCTTCTGATGTATTTGTGCTGGCTCATTATGTGAATAAGTCTCCACACAGTAACAACTCTGTACATGTACAGTACTGTATATGTAGCCTAGTAAACTGACTCCTCCCATCTTCTGTTCGAATCTGAATGAAGGCAGGAAGAGACTGGTTTACGAGGCTACTGTATATGGGCATAAAAGTGACGCACGTGCGCACGCACGCACACACGCACGCACGCACGCACGCACGCACACGCGCGCACACACACACAAACAGACAAATCAACAGGTATTCTGACAGTACATATGGAATGTGGTATGGAATAACCGGATGGGGCATGCATTCCCAAATTGCATCGTTCCCGAGTAGGCTGGTGACAATCTACCTCGTAAATTATTAATGACACAATACATTGGCATAACAACTATGAATAAGATCAAAAAGTAGTATCAAAATGTCACACCTTGCTTTGGCAATTTATGTGCACAAATCTCGAGCACAAAGTAACGTGCAATAGTGAACCAAACTGTTCACATCTTAAGCTCAAGTCGGTAAAATAAAAACACAAGTTTGTTACATATGCATCAAAGGCGGAGGGCGGAAGTGTTTTAATCTCAGTGCGTTTGGGCGTACGCCAATGGCACCACTGCTGCTGAAATATGTGGAGATTTTAAGTGAGCCAACATGTCAGCAGTGAATAAGTGAACAGTAGTGTGTGGAAGAGAAAAAGGTCACAGCTGAGAAGGATAGAGGCTAAGACACTGTTTAGAGGGATGGCTAAGCTCTTAAGAGCACTGACTTAGATCGTTCAGTAGCCCTGCAGTCTGTCAGAGGAGGTTCACTCTGCAGTGAGACACACAGTGACAGATGAATAAAGGAGATCATTGATCATAATAAATATATACAACCTCACGGAAGGGGTTATATTATACGTACATAGATATTATGTAGGGATGGGACGACATGAAAATCCTGGGGCGGAACATTTGCCAAAAGAATTGCAGATCTACAAGCTCACAACAACGCTCACGTTGTGATGTGTTGTGACTTGTGAGCTTGTAGATCTGACATTTTTTGGCAAAGAGATTTGGTAGAGTGAAAAAAAAAGAATGTTATTTCCAGATCCGTTTTACCAATCATAAAGGGTTTAAGTGGTACCAGGAATGCAGCTCGGCAAATAAAAGGTGAATTGATCCCAGTGCATGACTTTGAACAAATACTGATTAAATGGAAGTGACAGAAAACCACAATCATGGGCTGCCAATGGGGCTAAGTCATGCAAAGCAGTCAAATTACTTTAAATATTGTAAAGCCTTATCAATTACATAAAGTACACATGCATTATGATACATTGTATTCATAAAATAAAACACTGGATTTCAGAAAAAGTAGCAGGATTCCTTTTATCAGTAAAATACCATCGCTAAAGCCACATCTGGACCATGCTAAAAGCACTGGCTCTCATATAATGACAGGTAGCAGACAAAATGTGCCAAGCAAAATGAATACAAAATACAGGCACAGCCATTAAGGTTGGGCGATGAGTGGTAATCTATGAAAATAGCAACAGTGTCCCTTTCATTAAAGTCCAGCCTGTGACATCTGCATTGCGGCTCCCTCCAGCCCCTGCAATGTTCTTTTTAATCACCCGATAATACCATATACCTGGGTAATTTTTGGCAATGGGGACTGTTTGATGGTATGTAAAAATGTATACAGCCAGGCGAGCCAGCCCAGCCCTAACAACCAATGATATAATCATAGAATTCAATTGTCAAGCTTAAACCATAGCATCTAGAATCCCAGGCATACCGTGCTGAAGAAAAACAGGAGAGCAAACACTAACAAAGAACTGTCACACCACATCAGCCACAGAAAGAGCCACCTGGCTTGTGGCATAATAACAAACTGCAGTGCATCTAGTTATAATAGGACTATTACAAGGAGACAAGCCACAATCATGGCAGATCAGCCATACAGATCCATTACTTTTATTTCCAAAACAAAATGTACCAAGTGCAGCATCACAGTGTAAAAAGCCTATAGACAAAAATGATCAATATCACAGTATGGTGTTCATTCTGGGAAACAAAGACATAGCAGAAAAGGAAAGAGGAAGCAAAGGAAAGAAATTTCAATTCTCAATTGGAGGTATTAGCTACATCAGGGGTCTTCAACAGGAGGTCCGGGACCCCTAGGGGGTCCTTAGAGGTACTACAGGGGGGCCACCAAATCCTTGTGTGATAGGATAATTATTTAAAATTAACAACTTGAACCCTAGCATGATCCCTTTTCCGACGAGAACTTTAGCCAAAAATAGCAGATCGGCTAATTTTGGCAAAGAGGTTTGTAGAGGGAAAAGAAGAGCAGACTAAGTATTTGACGGTTCAAGTGGTTTTATACAATATGTAGTGGGGGTCCCTGCTTCATCTCTCTCTCAGCTAAGGGGTCCCTGGACTGAAAACGTTGAAGACCCCTTAGGCCTTAGCTGCAAAATTGCAACTGAAAAACGTCATGCGTAATGCCCGGGTGAAGAACTACTTACATAGAACCTTTCAAAAGAAAGTTTCAAAGTGCTTCACAACAATTAATTAATGAATTTCCTTTGTACTGAAAAGGGCTAGCATGTAGGCTAAATATAACATTTTCTTTTTAGGGATAAAGGCCAGTTGATTGTTTCCACACAGTGGCACAGTGCCCAATTTATGCACGGGAGAGACATACACACACGCACAGTCGCACACGTACATACGCGCAGACAGACAGACAGACAGACAGACAGACACTTTATAGATGATTATTAGTCTGGGTGTGCGGGGCCTGTGATATGAAGGTTATCCTTTGTGAGAGTAAAAGCAGGTGTTTGCAGACTTTGCACATGTTGATGTGTGTATCTATACTATACAGTATGAGTGTTATGCCGCGTGGGTTGATGCTCATGTATAGAACGTGTGCACAGGCTTTGATAAGAGGTCTTGAGTGGTAGACCAGGCCTTCCACTTGCCTCTCTCCTCTCCACCCTGGCTAGCAGACTGTCCTCATTACTGTCAGTCAGCATCAGGTTTAGCAATGTCAGAATCCTGCACATCTCACTGTCCTCTCTCCCCTGCCTGACTGCTGCCATTGGTAAGTATTGTAAGAACCCCTCCATCCTCCAGAAGGACTCATTACCCCTCCGCCCCCACAGAAAAGGAAGCCAGGCCAGAAAGAAGACGGGGGCAAGCAACAGAGGATTCACACACAGTGTAAACAAAATTCACATGCTGTCAATCACGGACACATGCAAGACACGTGCATATGCATTTGGAGCTCCACCCTGTCTCGTGTATCACGTCATCTGTTTTCATATCCACGCATCGAACCACTGGAGCAAATAAAATGTTAAGGTCACAAACGGAAGCGAGTGCAAGACACATTTTAGAATATGCAAGATACAAAACAAAATGTACTCCAATCAAAAGGAGTAATGCTTTGACTGGCCCCCAAAACTAGGTCACTCCATTGGCGATTGTGTCTGACCACTGAACAAACAAACAGTCATTCATATGTCTGTGCTTTGGCCGGCCCCGTTTTCCTTTGGAGCACTTCCACGGATGCGACTGAAAGCAAGGGAGCCGAAGGCACTGAGATTAAAACTCATCTCTCCAGCCTCTGCACTATGCAGCCATTATCACCGGAGGAGAAGAAAGAAGGAGGGGGGAAAAAACTGCTTCTCGTTTCACGTCAACTTTCGTCCAAGTTCAGCATGTTTGTGTTGGGGACACATCTGTTTTGACAGGAGGTGAGGGGAAAGTGACAACACAGAAATCCCATCAACTCCCCAGTCACTTTCACCCTCGTGTGGATCGAAGTTTTCCTTGCCACCTATCGGCATTGTTTCTCTGTTTAAGTGCATTTATTTTTTGGAAGAGACACACGTAATTATAGTGAGTAGCTTCTCAGCAGGGAATCCTGCAGTTCAACAGAGACATGCAATGTTGGGTGTGGTTCGTGACCACCGTCAACACCACCACCTTTCCTTACCGCTATTTTTCTCAACACAATACACAGACAGGAATAATCGTAACGAATGAAAATATTTTTTGATGAGGAATAACAAGGCAGCCTTTTATGATTATCATACACCGTGAAGCTGTACAATGACACCGATATGCCATTTGGTTCTACATTAAGGACTTTTGTCCTCCAGTGCATGTAGCTGTAGCTGTGCAGAACCGAGTCGGAACAGAGACGCTGGTGATCTTAATAAGCTTGCAGGGATTTTCAGGGGAGTTGGCAGCAACGGCAGTTTAATTTTCCCAGCAGAAAGCTGTGTCGGTTAAGATCAACATCATTCTGAGATTGGTGGTGATGGGGGGGTGGTATCATATTACAAAATCTAGATCATATCACTGAGCAAGGTGTAAGCCTGGATTTACAGGGTTTTGTTGGCCTGGTAAAGATAGAAAACGGAGTAGAAACTAAGGGGCTGATGAGAGGAGAGCAAGATGAAAGATGGAGCATGTCTAAAAGCTGAGACGGTTTTGGTGGCATATGCTCCCAAAATTGAATCTGTGCGACCTTGAAATATAATTGCAAGCATTTGTACGAGTGCAAATAATTGTTCTGATGCAACCTTCTTTTCTCAATACATTAATTAGTACACTCATTGTATCTTGTGAGTTCTTAATGTAGGAGATAGGTAGCCTCATAAACCAGGCTCCTACTGCCTTCTGATTTGAATTCAAGATTCGAACAGAAGATGGGAGGAGTCAGTTTACTAGGCTAGGAGATAGGTGCTATGTAGCATGGAGATAGTTTGCTCATTGGCACCAACACAAGCATGATTGGCACAAAGTCGTGGAGATGACACTGAGCACTGCTACGCTGACATCCTAGCACTTTCTGTGTGATCTTAATCAGTGACAGTCCAACGTTTATTCTTCCTTTCTATGTTTCTACTGTGCTGGTATCTTTGCTGTCTCTTCCCTTCAACATATATCCAAAAAGCACTCTCTTTCTTTTTTTTAACATTTGTCAGAAGCATTCATATATCAACAATAAATCAACAAAACATTATTATTATATATTTGTATTATTATACAAATGAAAAGACACTTAAAAGAAAAAAGAAAACGCAAAACAAAAAACACCTCAGTCAGCTTAACCATACAGATAGAATTGTAGTACTATCTGCCGAACAGCACTACCGTCACAACACCTTAATGAACCTACACCGCCAGACCCCACACAATACCTTAAATCTGGAATGAAAGGAAAGTTTATCCTATACATATTGGGGTCTAATTTTTTCCAATTTAACAAAATAAAGAATATCTCTCACCCAATGAGTATGGGATGTTTTCTATCTTTTCTTATTTCCTAAAGTTTGTATCCCATGATTTTGTAAACCATTTTTCACCCAGTGTCAATTATCTAATGTAATCCTGGGCGCTACACTCCCTCTGCCAACCTGGGGAGACAACAGATTAACCTCATGCTTCCTTCTATGCATGAGGAGTCCAAGTCGCTTCTTTTCACCTGACAGGGGGAGTTTCCCCGGTTGGACGTAGCGCATGGAAGGAACACGTTATTCCAAACAGTTCCTTTCCCTCTATCAAGTGCCCCGGCTGGCCATGGGGAGGTAGTATAGAGACCAGGATTACTGCATGTTTTTTTTTGTGAGAGTACCTACCCTGGGAGACACAGGGAGAACAGGCAAACTCCACACAGAAAGGCCCTTTTGTCTACCCCACCTTGGGTATGGGCACTGATGACGCAGAGGAGAGAACGTGCCCCCAGCGCCCCCAGTGGGAATCGAACCCAGGACCTTCTAGCTGTGAGGTGACAGCACTACCGACTGTGCCACTGTACCCCACGTTTTCTAGCTTTTCTTAAAGGGACGAATTAGAAGAGGAAGCACAATATGAATTGACTGATGTCCAGCACTGTCTCATATTTGTATAATCAATCCAAACTGTTCCCGGAAGCTCTGTGCACATGTCATCTTCAGCAAGTCGCCATCGTGACAAAACACGCTAATTACAGTATATGAGAGGCGGGGTAGCCTCATGGGGCAACTGATGAAAGATGGAGGGAGGAAAAAAGCAAAAAGGGGACTGAAGTTGAGTGGATCTCGCACAGGTTGCATTTCCATTGAAGTATAAAACTATGCTCCTGGGTCTCTTTCTTGTTGCAAGTATTCTGAATGGTTGTAGAGCAGTGTGTGTGTGTGTGTGTGTGTGTGTGTGTGTGTGTGTGTGTGTGTGTGTGTGTGTGTGTGCGTGTGCGTGTGCTTCACACAGCATCATTATTGGACTTCATTAAAATCTTGGCGAGGGGGTTTTCTTTCACAGCAAGACAACGTCCCACAGTCTGACTCCAGCACCACAAATACACCATAGAGCTTTACTCCAGCTAAGAATATTAAGACACACACAGTGGTGTGGAATGCAGTCAAGACAAGAGCATGATGGGGGAGGGACCTAGAGCTAATCTGACACAGTGAGTGAGAGAGAAGAGAGTGACAGTGAGTGAGTGAGTGAGTGAGTGAGTGAGTGAGTGAGTGAGTGAGTGAGTGAGTGAGTGAGTGAACAGCCATAGAACTAGTACAGCAGTCCTATGGACTAGTACATCAGGACTAATACAGCAGTCCCCAAACAGTGAAACAATGCCATGGCAGAATTTGGGACAGGGCTTTGATGCCATTTGTGGCTGATAACCAAGAACACATTTCTTTCAAAAGTCCAGCACAGTGAGCCTTCCTCCTCACATACAGATGTGCCATTTCAAAACCTCACACGCTCTGCCATTGGCAAGACAGTAGATTTTCAGGGGATTTGCAGAAGATTGAGCTTGTAGATCAGCTATTTTTGCTGATCTTTATGACCTTCTCTGACTTCAAAGTTTAAATCTACTATGAAGGTGGATTCTGACTTCCCAATGGGAATGGAGTGGTTCTAAATACGCTCCATTCTCCATTAAAATTAGAAAGGCAAAACAGGGATAGAAACCTGGGGAAAAAATAATTGGCAGGACATTTTCAGGAAAAGAGCAGTAAATACTTTAGAGTTGAAACAGCACATCTGTACACCAGTAAGACGCCTAAGGGCGACAAGCAACCTGACCCTAAAGGGCGAGGTCACGCCATATCTTGGCCATCTGGCCAGTGATGTACATCGGACCAGTTACCCATATATGGAGACCCATGGTACCCATATGGAGATCCATGTACTGTATATGGAGATATTGCTCTGAGACCCCAAACATGCTTACTCAGTTATTCGTTATGTGAAAGTCCTATGACGTCTATGACATTTGACATCATACATACAATCCCTTTTATGCCCATATATGGAGATCCCTGTCTCTGGGATACAAGCCCTTTATGCCCATATATAGAGATCCCTAACATAATCCCTTTTATGCCCATATATGGAGATCCCTGCTCTGAGTATCTGACACCACTGTGATGTCAGTCACCTGTTTAAGCCCATATATGGAGATCCCTTCTCTGAGTATCTGACATCACTGTGATGTCACCTGTGATGTCACAGTGATGTGTCAGGGGAACCAGTGTCAGGCGTTACCACTCTAACAGAATCCCTTTTATGCCCATATATGGAGATCCCTGTTGTCTTCAATATTAAGCCCATAACAGGACTTCATATGGGAATGCCCATATATGGAGGAAGTCAAGACAGCCCATATCTGTGTGGCTGGTTCAGACAGGGATCTCCATGTATGGGCATAAAGGGATTGTATGTATGATGTCAGATGTGATAGACGTCATAGGATTTTCACATAACGAATAACTGAATAGCATGTTTGGGGTCTCACAGCATATCTCGATATACATAGTATATGTATACATGGTATACATGGATCTCCATATATGGTTACCAGGAGTCTCCATATATGGGTAACTGGTCCGGTATACATCGCGGCCAAGACATGGCGCGACGAGGTCGCTTGTCAACTTGAGGCGTCTTACTAGTAGTAAACTGCAACCTACGGTCGCAATAAACACAAATAGCAATTAATGCCAAGACAGTCCAGGCAGATAAAACATATATTTGCCAGTTTGCCAGCACTTCCAATATTTTCAAACAAGCCGAACACCTCTGCTAACCAAACATCATGTTTGATTGGTCAGAAGATTGGGCGTGATGGTTTTTTCCGCATTTTGCCTGTGGCTCGATTCTGCCAGCAGTGAACAATGGATACAGTAGTTTTGAAGAGAGGTTGGCTGATAGGTTAGGAGGTACCAACACATCTATAATCCCTCTCAGAGGGATCATAAACACAACCTGTCAGAAATGGCAAAACCTCCATGACAAATGTGCCAAAACACGTCAGAGGGTGATGAAGAAATTGAGTGGAGATCTAGGTGGTAAAATCAACGTTCCTGCGCTGTACAATGCTTCAGTGGCTCGAGTGAATGTTGCTAGGCAAACTACTGAATGGGTGGGCCTAACATTCAGAAAAGAGCTGAGCTGTAGGGAGTATAAAATAGTTTGGTCCTTTTAAGAACTTTGTTCCGTACAGCAAGCAGGGAGCAGACTTTAGGCGGAAGAATTGCTAACCTGAATTCCTCAAAGTGTCTGGTCAAGCAGTCACATTTGCCTGTGTGCTTGAGTGGCCATCTATGCAGCCCCAAACACCGCCATATTGATGTTGCAAACACATTCTAGTAATACAATATTACGAGGTGAAGTGGTTGGGTCCATTGCTCTGTGACTGTGATTGCTCTGTGATTTTTATTTATTCTTATTTCCATAACAAGCCATCAGAGCTCCTCTACCACTGAAGTGGCCACAGTCCCATTGGCAATTAAAATCATGCTGGGACATGCTATGGCGGTCTGTGACTCCACTGTGGGGATACGAAGGGAACGATGGCAACATCACCGGTAATGACACGAACAGCTGAGAACCCAGGACCTTGCAATGTCGGCATGAACTGGCACCTCGGTTTCTCTGGCAAACACAAAAGGGACCCATTTCCCCATGTTTCAGTGTAAACACAGCCTCCTTACAAAGCAAGAGCACAAAACAGCATCTCTCCACATGTCTACGAACCCAGCATCACAGCTCAGGGACATCCTCGTATCAGCATCCTTTCATAAGTCTCTCTTTCTCTCTCAATATATGATGCATTCATCATGTGGTGAAATATATTAAGGACCTAGGTTTTAAGCTTACAAGTATTCACTAAGGTCAGCAGATGCTGAGGATCATATGGTACAATATAGCACAAGGATATACTGTATACAGTATATAAATGGTAAATGGTGTATTTATATAGCGCCTTTATCCAAGGCACTTTTCATAGATTGTGCATTGCATTCACCCATTTTACACAAACATTCGCACACCGATGGCGGAGGAAACCAAGCAAGGCACCAACCTGCTCATCGAGAGAATTTAGGGGTTCAGCGTCTTGCTCAAGGACACTTTGACACTAACTCAGGGGGAGCCCAGGATCGAACTGAAAACCCTCCGATTCCCAAGAGGCCACTCCACCTGGGTATGCAAGTAGGCCCGGCAGAGATCTCCACTCCAAGGATTTATTTATTTATTATTTTATACAACGGTGTCGTGCAAAAATCTACAAGCTCACAATCAAGTCTCACAACGTGACACGATGTCAGCTTGTAGAGATATGTTTTATTTGATTAGCTGTCACATAGGCAGATAATACAGATCCAGAGTGTAAGGAAACGCAAGGTGCAAAGCAAAAATCTTTTGCTCCGTTTTACTCAAATGTTCACATCAACAAGTTAATTTTATCAGATTACAAATTTGTTGTAATAACAGTGTATTACACCAGTGGTTCTCAATCTGAGGGTCGGGACCCTCAGGGGGGTCCCCAAATTATTTTGGGGGGTCCCCAGATGATTAGCTTAATATGCAACATTTTTTTCTCACCCAACAGTAAACAAACCAGCATAAAGTTCAAGTGTATACACATTTCTAAAGTGACTAAAGAGGACTTTTTAATGCCTCTAAAATGACTAATTAAATATTGGTATAAGTGTCAAAATATTGCAGCAAGTGTGAAAATAGACGATCTACATGCTCACAACGCCTTGCAACGTGAGGCGTTGTGAGCATGTAGATCGTAAAAAGGTTGAGAACCACTGGATTACACAACACACATAAATCCTGTGCAGAGCCACGGCATGTGTTTCATTTAACTACAGTAACTCTGTGTTTGCCTCTGTTCTTGAATTTCTATAGCACACTAATGCTAATATCTTTTATCGTAGCAAAGAGTCACAACGACCACCACAGTTTCTGATAAAGCACTATGACATGGCTATGGAGTTTAATGTAAAATCATTCAATGCATTGTAACCAGCATGCATGTTACACTATATACAATAATGACAGCTTTGTTTGGTTGGGCTCGCTCCATACAGTATACAGTTGACATGTCAAAATACCGTTCTATAAAATTGGTTACACTGATTGGCCTGCATAAAATCCCAATCATGACTAATGACTGGCGTTCTTCTGTGCTAGCCTTGTTTTCAATTGACACAGATTGTGTCCCCGTTCAAAGATCCTTTGCATAGCGAAACAAAAATGTTCCATGGGGAAAGAAATTAATACTGTATACTAGTACACAAAATTTGACCATTAGAATTCAGAACAGAAAGATCTGAATTTACAAACACCTGGATTTCAAACAAAATGTCAAGTGATTGATTGTATGTGATAATAACTGTGCATTTGGTTGGGTATTGTTTTTTTTAACGGTACCAGAGCCTACGAACTGTGTCTGAACTGATCCTTCGATACTAATTAAAATGCATAATAATATGGCCTGCAATGTATATTTTGGAGTAGCATGGGGACAAATTGACAGCTCAGGCACTGAAATTAAGCTCTGAAAATCTGTGTTGTGACTCAGTCCAGTACTGGCATCAAGTTTCAGTACCCAACCCTACAGTATCTGTGCAGCCCATTTTTGTCTCTCAGTAAGACAATTAGTTTGTTGGGCATTATCTTTGCTCTAATTGTCTTCGCTAAAGCCTTGTGCCACAGTGGGCACCTGCCGCCAAGCCTGGCATTCATCACCATGGCAAAAGCACACGTTCAACAACAAATGAAGCCTTACAGACATACAGACGGGGTAATTTGCCATGTTCACATGGTTGCCATTTTGCTCCTTTGTCATGCATGGAAGGTGTAAACCTCCACACTGACTGAGTATGACATGACAAGAGCAAAATAACCTTGGCCGCCTCCTTTTTTTCTCTACCCCAAATCTCTTCACTAAAAATAGCAGATCTACATCGCGTTGTTACGCTTTGTGAGCTTGTAGATCTGCTATCGTACAATCAACATATCTTTTACCTGGATTCCTTGATGCAATTCACAGGCCCCGTTTGGGCTAGATTACATTTTCTGCCATAGTGCGTTTTCTTCAAATCACACTGCTCCTACAGTTTTGTCCAAAACTCACACAAATCGTTACACATGTGGCTAGTGGCTATGACCAACGTCATAACCAAGTGGCTATGACCAACGTTTGTGGGCCCTGGGTAGGCCTGGCAAAGACCTGTGCTCCGAGGAGCACACTTTCTAGTTTCCAGTGGAACAAGAGACTTTTCATATGCAATGGATTCTGTTCAAAACATTCTGTTCTCTATTGTAAACTGACCAGCTCACATCCTTGTTCAATCTATGCTTTTAAAGTGAAGCGCCTTACTGACAAAAATGAGCAATATGCCAATATCACCAAGACACAATGCCTGTGCTCTGGCTTTTAAAGCTTTTGCTGCCAGCGCCACATTTGAAATCTCAACTACTCTGTAACAATACAGTTCTGTGAGCCAGTGGAAAAAAGAAAATTCATTATCGATTTCAAACCAGTTTAGGTGAAAAAAGCCCTGATAGTGATGCTGAATTGC
Organism: Nannobrachium achirus; assembly: GCF_963921795.1. Taxonomy (NCBI): domain Eukaryota; kingdom Metazoa; phylum Chordata; class Actinopteri; order Myctophiformes; family Myctophidae; genus Nannobrachium; species Nannobrachium achirus. The sequence goes on from NC_137826.1 coordinate 32,288,621, forward strand.
ACTACATTGGGTTATGTGTTATAGCTCACACATTAAAGGCTTGGAGGTCAGTGAGAACGTCAGTGCAAAGACCTTGACAAACACCATGATACCATCTGCAGACACTGAATGTTGCATCAACAACAAAAATGAAAGAAGAAAATGCATTTCCTAAAATAGCTAAAAGTCCACTTCACTGCTATTGTTTTCTGAAAACAAAATAAAGCAAAGAGACAATCATCGCATCCTTGTAAATGCTAGCAAACAAGGCCCATTCCTTTTGCAAGGATGAAAATTCACATCCAGTCTATCCGGTATATAAGACAGTCGATCATGTCTATACCATTCACATGCTGTGCACAGCAACCAATAAGCAACGCAAAAACTAAAGATAGTTAAGACATAGGATAGTTCCATTTAAGCTACCGTATTGCAGGTAGATCTTATTTTTCTTACCTTAGGCTGGGTGCGACGTGGAAAGGCAACCTTAGGATCAATCTGAGATGGAGGGAGGAAGGGGAAAAAGCAAAATCTCAGTTAAAAGCAGGCACTTCTGCTCTCTTTCTACTATACAGTAGGTAGAGCTGTGCTTTGACTTTGTGTGTGAAACACTGACTGAATATCATGGGGGGTCGGGTGGGGGCTTGTGATAACTCTGTATATTCCCACATCCATACCATAAAGCCACATCAGAGTAGCCTTTTTCCTTCATCTTATGCTTGCTGAGTTATTAGCTTCATGTTATATTTCCCATGTATTTAACTGGATGGGGGTGCATTCTGGCATTAGAAATAAAGAGAAGCAATTTCATGGGACAATGTCATGCTACGTTCTCTTCTCTGTCTAACGAGAACTTTCAAACAATCTCATCCAAACAGACTTTTTGAAGGAGGAAAACATAAACATATCAAAATTGCTCTCCTGCAGAAAATTACTTATTCGTGTTCAGCAGAGCAATTCTTTCATGTTGCTGCATAGTTCTCAAAGTGAATCTGAAGGTTTGCATACAGGGGGAATGCAATCATCCACTGCCATCTGTCATAATCACAAAATATTATCAGTTAATGGCCAAATACTTTCTGATTCAATATACCCAAAAGGAAGAGCAATACACACTATAATGAAGATGTGAAACTTTACTAATGAACAAAACACAACATTCAAATTTGTATTATTACAACATCTTGTCTGTGTATTTTGGATAACTTCAGCAAGGCTTGATTTAATTTAATTCATAAGAAACTGGCACTGTTAAACAGGATGACAGTCTTGATATGACTGTCTTTGGCAGTGATCACATTATGTTAGAACACACGATGGGCAAGATATCCAAAACAAGTTATATGTATATGTATATAGTCATATTTCAAATTACGGTTATCTTCAGAGATCGGGTCAAATGAAGAGATTGATAAAATACCACTTGGGTATAGCAAACTTGGAGATAATGAATTCCATTTCAAGATGTGTTTAGACAATTAGCCGCAGGCACAACCAATTCAAACTCAATTATGTTGTGTGGCCTATTTGTGCAAAGACAACATTATATGCTTTGAATGGTAAAGTTCTACAGATGGAGATACTGTATCTTACATTTGAATTATAAACCATATCTTATGTCATTTTACAATAATATAACCCAACCCGTTTTCTGTCATGCTGAGCATTTTCTTTTACCACAAGGTCTTCTATCAGCAAGTGTTTTTCTACAACAGAACAGCGAGGAGGTCATACACTCATATTAATATGAATTTGCAATATTGTCTTTTCCCACAATGAGACACATATTTTCTCGTTGTCTTAATCGTGACTCTGGGTATGTCAGGATAATAAAACAGAACAGGCCAAGAGTAGTACTCTGTTTTCTCGCCATTTATCTGTCACCCGTTCTCCCACTGGCCCCCTGAGGATCTTCTACACACGACTGTGTGATAGAAGATCAGGGCAGAAGGCAATTGTATACATCCTAAGTTCAGATCTTTCAACGGGATTTCATGCATTAATGCAGCTACTGGGTAAACTCTCTCCTTACAAACATCTATACTGGCAGCATAAGATGATTTAGTTTTAAAACTGAAAGACGGAAAGTGCTACTGCTTATCAAAACACACAGCTTGTCCCTGTTTGTTTTTTGTGTGACTGTGCTAATCACAATAGAAATATCAAGAAAGAGAGAGAGAGAGGAGAGAGAGAGGAGAGAGAGAGAGAGAGAGAGAGAGAGAGAGCAAGAGATGAGGCATGTCGTGTTAAAGATTAAAGATTTCTGTAAATATTTTCAGACTGCCACATGGAATAACTGTTCAAATAATATATTTTGCAATTCAGAGTGCTGTTATCAAAACATTTGGTGCTGCACATAATCAATTTGTGGTATTTCACCAGTCAAATGTAAGAACAGGCCCCCCCCCCCCATTTACTGTAAGTTGCTGTTTGTACTGTACCAGAGGCAGAGGGCGATAGATACAATCTAAACTGTAAAATCCTGAGTGATCATTTAACCCTCATAAGGGTCCAGGATTTCACTATACATGAGTCTAGTCTAGGCCAACTGCCAGAGACTGGACATTTGCTAGACTTAGAACAAGGACATGTTCCGGGTTGGGCTTTCGACTTTCAAATCTTGACTGATGGAGATTTGTCCTCAACAGCTTCTCCTCTCTGGCTCCTCTCCTGTTTGCCTCGTGGGTCTTATCCTGCCATTCCTCAAACATCAAAACAGCTAGCAGAGGCTGACCCAAGGTCATTCAATAACGGCTGGTATTACCTCAGGACCAAATAGACTACCTTTATCTCACAAGACAAAGCAGAACATAGTCAGCTTTGAAGTTGTTGTTTTTTTTTGTCTGTAAAAAATGAGGACATAATATGAGCCCCATTTCATGGTTCAACCACACATGGTACTTCATTTACAGTTTTTTGACAGTTTACATTTCCAAAGATTTCCTCCAGTCTAAGGCCCAGAGAGAGTAAAATTACAATCACTTACAATCAACACTCAACACCAATGATAAAACAAAAGGTCAAAATCCTTGGTGTAATTATTGACTCAGACATAAAATTGGAGGCCCACGTCAGAAATGTCAGAAGGATTATAAAAAATATAGAAAATCTAATTGTGAGGCCAATGAATATTTACACCTCTAATAAAAGGTCCTATATAAATAGAGTTTGGCTTGATTTGATAGTGTTAGCTTTAACTTCTTGGAGAGCTATTACATGAACAGTTTGAAAATATATATATATTGTGTCTACACTCCAAGAAACACAAAAAAAACAAAGACAACCAGACAGTAGAACAAATTCCACACCGTCCCACACATATGTTATAATATTATTACAGTTCCCAATGTCCACTCTTATTCATATTAGCCTAACAACTGAATCGCTTTTTTAACAGTCTGATATGGTTTCAATATTTCCAAATGGAACAAAGCTTCATGAAAAATGGTAAATATGCTCTGAATTACCAGCATGTCTGTTTTGAAGCCTCAGGCAGTGCTTTCCCATATGTTCTATTCACATTCATCCCAGTCTGAAAGCTGGCTTTTTTATTATTATTCCATAACTGGACAGAAAACATAAAGCTGTAATAGGGGACAAGAATGCTGTGATGACGGTGTTCCTGTTGACAAGGTATGTTCATGTACTCTCTTATCTGTCATTGTGGGGAAACCTTTTAAAGATATGACAGGCCTTTATGCAATGCATAGTGAGTGAGTAAAGACATAGTATACTTACTCTTCCCAACTAGACATTACCCCATTGACTACTTGCAACGACAACAATACAGACAGATGTCTCAGTTTTGCACAAGGAATAACAACTTGCATGCTGAGGACAAAACAGCAACACATCAAGAACTACAATATCGATGTCAATGACATCTTGTCTCGGCTTCATCCTTTGATTACTCAGACAGCAGCCCAAACATCATCCAATTACAAACATGACTAGTGGACCATGAAGTTTCCATTTAAAATGTTTATTATACCCTAGACAAGAAGTTACTACTACACTCATTGTGCCATTATCAGTAATGTCAATATATTTCCAGTAAAGGGGCTTTAAGTAAAATTGAAAATGGCCTTGAACTGGGCACACATATTGAAGTGTGTCCCTGAATGTACTGGCATTTCCCCCACTAGAATTTTATGCAAAATAAAAAGCTAAATGAATGCTACGATTACTGTGTCTGAAAACATACCTAACAAAGTGCCTGCAACACAAATTGATTCAAACGTGAATGTAATGTAAATGTCGACCTGTGTTGCATATTCTACCTCCTCTCTGCCCTCAGATCTCTGTCTCTATACTGTCCTGTCTAAATAAATAAAGAAATGCATTTTTAAAGTTGCTTATGCATTGGAATGATAACAGGCCTAACAGAACATCAGAATCTTTAAACCAATTTCAGCACCACAACCAGCAAGGCAAAACAATAGCAATTACTTTAAAAGTAAGGTGTGCCTGCATCCTATCCTAATGATTATAAAAGGAGGTTTGTGACCAGAATGCCACACACACACACACACACACACACACACACACACACACACACACACACACACACACACACACACACACACACACACACACACACACACACACACACACACACACACACACACACACACACACACACACACACACACACACACACACACACACACAGATATACTGTACATATCACCAAGAGCTGTTTAAAGTGAATGTGATCATCACATTTTTATATAATATATATCAGTTTACAATTAATGCATTTCTAACTGAATTTGTCACTCTTCATTTCATTACAGTACACCCTTACAGTACACTGCCTGCTGAAGTACAATATGTAATTAACACGTGTGTATTCGTCCATCTATAGTTTCATTCAGCTGAGAGAGCAAACAAAGCACCTTAACAGTATGAAATATTCGGTTTCTGGAGCTATAACAGGATATAGCTAAAGTCCTTGACAAGTCTGACTTCAGTTGAACTGTCAGTGTCTAATGCATATAGAGATATCTCTTCAAAAATGAATGATGGCCTATTTAATAAGGAGAATATAATTCACAATAGTTCATTTTTCAAAAGAGCATATGTATGCAATGTATGCATGACACATGTTATCTGTGTGTGTGAGTGTGTGTGTGTGTGTGTGTGTGTGTGTGTGTGTGTGTGTGTGTGTGCGTGCGTGCGCGCGTGCGTGCGTGCGTGCGTGCGTGCGTGCGTGCGTGCGTGCGTGCGTGTAATTGAGCATTATGTGTACGTGCATATGTGTAACAGTACATGCATATTTTGTCAGAGTGACACTTGCTTACTCTTACACAATTTAATAAGTGTACCAACTAATTATTTCTAATGGTAAGAAACATTTGACATTAATCCTTCTGGATTGCTTAGGCACTGACATTCACTTAAACATTTAGTTTAATGTCTAATTACCGGTAGCTACAATCTAAGAAATAAATCAATTCATTATTCTGTTTAATTGGCCATGCAACATAGTGATTTTATATTTACAATAAGCATTCTGTTACTTTGCATAGCACCAGACATGACAATATGTAATATGTGTTAGATTGAGGGCCACACTCCACACACATGTGCCTGCAATGAGGAAGGGGGTGTGTCAGCCTCATTCATCTACTGGAGTGAAAGTGAACACATATTGTATTCAGCCCAGGGTGGCATTTTACTACTAGTCTAGGTATTGAGTGGCTCTCATTTATTTTCTCCTCGCATGACCTTGATCTGAACAGCCTGTTAACCTAAAAGCTATTTAGCATGACAACACAGGAACATCAAAAGTAGTCCAGTAGGTCACTTGCTCCACATGCTACAATAACACTTATTTTACAAAATATGAAATGAACAGGGATAAGAAATATAAACCAAATGAACTCACCGTCTTTGAGTCTAATTCATGGTGTGGCTGAGCTAAGACTTTATCTACACTGGCAGCATCTGTAAACGTAACAAACCCAAAACCTCTGCAACACAAAGAAATCACGCGCGCGCACACACACACACACACACACACACACACACACACACACACACACACACACACACACACACACACACACACACACACACACACACACACACACACACACACACACACACACACACACACAATCATTAAAATTACATTTATGGGTATCTAAACCAAATATTAACAAAATAACAATATTGTTGTATGCCCAAAATAAGCTATTAGTCCGCCTATATAGGCCTACTGCAGTGTCAAATGCAATTTGACATTTTATTATAATCGACATTGAAATGTAAGATGAAGGTAATCCTGCTGTACATTTAAACAACAACGTTATTAATGGTTAGGTATGCTGTGAGAAAAGGCAACAAACACCACGCCACCCATTGCAGTGTACTGAGTGTAGTCACAAAGTCAATGTCAAACTGCATTCAGCCGCAGCTTTACAGCATTGAGCGTTTAAGCTTATCTGGCTTGCTGTGAAACCACACGCGCGCGCACAGTCTCTCTCTCTCTCTCTCTCTCTCTCTCTCTCTCTCTCTCTCTCACGCACGCACGCACACGCACGCACGCACGCGCAAGCACACACGCACACGCAAACACACAGGATTTAATCGACAACGGAGAAAGTGCCCAATATCGCTGCTTGACAAACTAAAAGAGGAAAAGTAGAAAGAAAACCCTTTACCTGGAACGTTTCGTCGTGGGGTCTCTCATCACCATACATTCCCTTATTTCTCCAAATTTACTAAAATGGTCTCTAAGGCTGTCTGTGGAAGAGAGGAAAAACACGTCGAAAAGAAACGGTCATGCTGTGTTGTGAGTGTGGGATTAAAAAATAACAAATAAAATAAAAAATAAACGCCCCGCGATGCGCAAATAGGGGTCGAATAGAGGACTTTCAGATTACCGGAGATCAAAACATAACATCGCGCACACACTCGCAAGGATATCCCATCCAGTACACCAGTGGTTCTCAACCAGTGGTCCGGGGACCACCAGTGGTCCTTGAGGGGAGTTCGAGCCAGGTGGTCCCAGGCCAAATGATGGAGAGTTGGTAACCAAATGCACCCTTATAATAGATCTTTAACTCTCTTGAGTGTAAAATGAAACCAAATGGACCCGAGTAATTATTGTTAAACACCTGCATTACTTCATTTACAAGAAGTCTACACAAAAGTCTTTGCCTGTTATCTATCATAGCACGACAACAGCAGCATGGAATTGTGGACAAAACAACACAATATTCTAAGTCTTGGGTAAAGGCTATATCTCATCAAATGGTGGTCCGTGGCTCAAAATGCAGAATAAATAATAATGGTCCTTAACGTGAAAAAGGTTGAAAACCACTGCAGTGCACGACTGGACAGTGCACACACGCACACGCACGCACGCACACACACACACACACACACACACACACACACACACACACACACACACACACACACCGTCCAGACTCCAGCCACTTCCAACCGGGCAACGTCGTTAAGTAAGAGCCGGGTAAACTACATAGAAACATCGGCTACAGTGTAACAACATAATTAGAATACAGTCTCACCTGGTGAGGTCTGCCAGCTGAGGCCACCGATAAACATTTTACTGTGGGCAGAAGAAAACACAGGAGAAGTGAGTCCAGATGTCAGCTCGGCCATTTTTTTGGACGACTAACTACTTCTAAAAGCGACCTTAAAGGCTCGGAAGAATAAGAAAAAGCACATTTGCGCGCAGAGTAATCCCGTTGTGTGTTGAGAAAGAAGGAGGGGGGGAGGCCACACTTGCTGTAAAAAAAAAAAGAAAAAAAACCCGAAGCTCCTCTCAACAAACTGCGTGTGGAAGAAACGGTTGTAGCGGTTGAAGTGCGTACTGTGTGACGAAGCAGCCGAAGAAGTCCCCCTCCAAGAGATATTCTAAAAATGAAAACATTCGTGACACCATGAATCAATTCCAAAAGGAAATCTCTCTCAGCCTTACCCCGGGTCATGTTGTTGTGAATCATTTAGGCTTCCAGAGGTGGCTTGACTCCCGTCTCCTTCCATATCTTAAGCAAACTATGGGCAGTAAGTACAGTAACAGACACGCACACACACACATACACACACACTGACACACACACACGTCACATACACACAGGAGATATGCAAAGCCCCGCTATGAGAATATTACCGAGCCGGGAATGAAGCGTCACACGTGGGCTCAGCTCAGCCCCACAGCTCCCTCCCTCCCTCTCTCTAGCTCTCAGCGTGCTTCTCTACCTTTAGAAGCACGGAGGGGCGGAGCGTGCTGTCCTGTCATTGCGCGCCCGGTGTCGCGCGCGCCACCGTCACACGACGAAGCATGTCAGGTTTTGACCACGAAAGGGCGGGGCGTGCCTCTGTCATCTTAACCAATCCGATTGACGTCAAAAATAATAATATTCACACAATATTAAACCAATCCTCCCATTTGTCAGGACTATATTGACAACTTAGCTTATAAATAATTAGGCTAATAACCAGACCAAATTTACAAATTTAAAACGAAATATTTTATGTCCATGATGATAACATCTGTAGTTAAATAAAGAGAGTCAGACAGTAAACCTGAATGTAAACAGTAAATAAGGAATACAAAATAATATATAATAAGAGAATTAAAGCTGCAAGCAGCATTGCCCGGGCCCTCGCACATCTGTGCATGTTAGGGGCAAATATTGACCGATCAGAACTGTAACTTCAATGAAGGAATTTTCAACCGAGTCCAGTGAGGCAACTGATGACTCTTTACGACAAACTGTTGAAAAGTTATGGCAAATAATAGAAACGATGACAAATCAACCAATCAGAAGAGGGGTGGAGCTAAGTTACACCAATGAAGGACAAGGATCCTGAACCAAGTAACGACAAACCGTTAGGATAGGAAGTTATAGCAAAAAATAGGAACTAACTAATAGGGGCTAAGTTATACCAATGAAGGACAAGGATTCTGATATCCAATGACACCCACAAGTCTGAACAACAAACCGTTAAGAAGTTATAGCAGAAAATATAAACTATCAAATATCGACCAATCAGAAGAGGGGCGGGGCTTAGTTACATCAATGAAGGTCAAATGACACCACCCACAAGTTTGTACGACAAACCATTGAAGAGTTATAGCAAAAAAAAAGGATATAGCAAATCAGAAGAGGGGGCACTTCCTGTTAGGCGAAGGAAGTTTGGCCCTTTGCCACGGGCATGCCGTTTTACGAAAACTCAGGCTTTTGTTAACTTTTCATCGCTAAGGTGTCTTGCGTATGCTGAGCGAATTTAAGGTTGCTCCGAGGGAAAAGTACGGAAAGTATGGCCCGTTATAATGCCATAAAATGTATCAAAATGCCTCATAAAATTTTAAATGGCTGACTTCCTCTTTGGTTTAGGTCATGGTGCTAAGAGACTTTGTGTAAGTCGGGACATGATACAGGTGTGTGCCGATTTTTACCGTATTGTGGGGCTGCAATGTTGAAACTTTTTAGGGGGCGCTATTGAGCCATTAAGCCACGCCCCTTTTTGCAAATATTAAAATACGTACATATTCTTCGCCACTTGTGATGTGTGTGCAAAGTTGTGCAACTTTTTGAGTACATTTAGCACCTCAAATACGCGATTCATTATTGCAAAGAATAATAATAATAGGCTAATCTTTGCGACAATAGGGCTTCGCACTACTGTGCAGTGCTCGGCCCCTAATAAATAAATAGAAAAGCAAGTCTATCGTTGCTAGTCATTGTCTATGGTGTCCATAGAGATATCACTTGGCAGAGGTGGACTATTGTTGTCCCATGATAGGACTGTATTGACGATTGCTCAATGAAATGAAATAAAATAGGTTTCACTCAGTATAAGTAGCCTATGATCGCAGAGCTCTTAGCTTTCTAGACTAGGCCTAGTAACTTGAATTTATCCACCAAGGATCAATACATTGTAATCTAAACCAAACTGATCTAACCTCAGGATGAGCATCATAACATAATCTGTGACTGCAGCAGAGGAATTCTATTCTTGAGTTGATAAAGAATTTAAATGGATTAATCTTCCATAACCCTACATCTGTTAGCCTATATCCTCTGAACATGTGAATTTAAAATGTAAATTTTTTAAGATGAAAAGTGAAATTATTGACAGAAGAGAAAAATTAAACCTAACTAAAGACAAAAATTGTGAATGATTTACAACACATATTGTGTTGGTGTTTCAGCACAGAGGTAAAGTTTTCTGAAACCATAACAGCACCAACAAGCATTTAGCCCTGGGGATGAACTCTTCCTCAATAGAGATGCCATTCAGCTTGCAAAAAAGCCACAGTAACTCAAGTATGGCAGAGGAATAACCAAACCTTTGGATGCACTTGGGGGATTTTTAAAGGGAGGACATCAGTCAGATGTCAGTGGTTACCTCTGGTCCATAGCGTTATGGATCAGCACAGCACTAGACAGAAGTAGAGACAAGCTCAGTGATATGAGATTATTTTCTGTGTAGAGAAAGCAATTTCTTTAGCAATATTTAGGCTATTCAGCCCCACTTAACCCCAACCAAAACAAAACAAAAAGTGATCAATGCATTTGAGCTGTAACATGTTTCTTTGATTGTAGCTCTGAGTGGATTTAAACAAAAAATGGGATTGTTATTATGTAGACCTACTTACAGGTAGTGGTGGAAGATGTTGTTTAATAATAGCAATACTACAATGTAGAAATACTCAGTTACAATTACAAAATAATATATTCAAAACAAAAGTAAAAGTACAAAAGTATTGACATCAAAATATACTTACAGTACCATATAAAAAAAACTACTCATGCAGAACATCCTCTGATAAGTGACATTAACACAAGGATTTGCATGTCATTAAACTGACGCAGGACATTAAACATGGACTACACTGCAAAGTAAATGTTCAGAATGTCATAAACTCTAAACTGCCTAAAATATATCTGCTCTGTTGTAACATAACTGTGTAGAGAAGGTGAACTATTTGGATAATTTGTCTCCCTCTAGTGTTTCCTTTCAAAATTTTGTGCTCAACCAAGTCAGGGACACTTGGTTATCTCTGCTTAATATACTATGTTTTCTGTGTGTTTGTGTGTGTGTGTGTGTGTGTGTGTGTGTGCGTGCGTGCGTGCGTGCGTGCGTGCGTGCGTGCGTGCCCATAGCGAGACCCTCCCATCCCCATACAAATATAGAATAAATCAAAAAATATAATATAATATAAATAATATAATATAATATAATATAATATAATATAATATATAAATTAGTACTTACTTCTATTTAGAGTCATTTTGTAACTTCCTGGCTGCCATTGCTCTCACCTATTTTATTCAGATGCCCATCAGTTCCATTGCATTTCAGTTAGTGTCTCTTGCTCTAAGTATAACTTGATACCCTCCACTGACCTTAACTGATATTTATTTTTGTTTTATTGGTTGAATACTTTATTAACAGTTTACTTTGCACAAAAAAAAGGCACAGTGGCACTGATTTATCCAAAAGGATGCTAAAAGGACAACCCAGATAAGCCCTCAGGGCTTGTTTCCATTAAGGTCCTCTGTATTCAATTCATCGAGACCTTAAAAACTATCCCTGCGTAATAAGCCTTATATGCATTAATAAAATATTTTAAAATATTGTATTTATTTTAGAAACTGTTCATCTTTTACTCAAGAGGGACAATTCCTGTCGGCTGTCGCAAGTTGATGATGTTATTTGTCCATGTGTGGTCCAGCCCTATGGAATTTACTGAATGCATGTGCTAATAAAACGTATTTAAATATTGATTTGATATTAACCTATTAACCTCATATTAACTGTAGGAATGGGATGTGGAGGTTTCATCCTACTAGGGTGCAGCAGGCACCCTACTGGGATGAAACCTCCCCATCCCAACCGTCCAAAGCTGCTGGAGCAGTGCTGTTGCTTATTTCAGCGGTTTCTTCCACAATCTTGACTCAACGGATCAATGCCCAACAGGAAACATCACCATTAGCTGTGAGAACTATTGGAAGGCAGATCCATAGAATCACATTTTCAGTACTCAGCCTCAATACAGTCCCCATAAGAGAGCATAACTGCATGGCCGTGTGCAAAGCTGCACACAAGCTGAGATCACAAACAGAAGTAAGGTTGAGAGAAGTCAAGAATGCCTAGTCTAAAGGTGTTGCAACTCAAAAAAGCTTAGGTGATCAAGTGCAAATTATTTTAAATGTTATTTATCTATTGAAATGACGTAGTGCACATTAATCAACAGCTGAAATGAGCTAAATTACTTAATTTAATCCATTGTTCATATCCATTAGTGTCAGCAGTGAATATAAAATAAGTTAAATAACCCCAAAAACCTTGCATGGCGGTTATTACTCATACAGTGAAGTGAAAGATGTATCCAGAGAGAGAAGGGAACACAACTGATTAAGTAAAAAAACAAAAAGGTTGCTGACCTGTTCATAGTTTCCACTTTGGCTGCCTGATTCCATGTTGTGCATTTGTGCACTTGTAGGTTGGCCTTTAAGAAAAGATTATCTTTCTGAGAGTCAAACAGAATAACCATACACAATTGAGTGCTGTAACTGTAACAGATCTAAGATCACAAATTGAATGTCAAATTTATCTAGCGATAATTCAGAAGCAACATAGGCCTGATGTTTTAAAAAGGGGACTGTGCTCTGCTTCTGCCACCTAAGAGAATGGCAGAAATCTGCAATAATTGAGAGCAGAATCAGCAGATCATGTTGCCCAATACTGTTTATGTCTGCCTTTGTCCATTGTTGAACTGCTGCTCACCACTCATTGAAATGCATGTGGATAAACAAAAAAAAAGATTTCCCTGACCACAAGAGGGCATTCAAAACACATGCAATGAAAGGTTTAACTAGACAGGGTTCATAATAGTGCAGTGCCCCCAGGCCTTGCTGCTAGGATATGCACACAGTTAAAATGATTTTAACTATATCTGTATGACTTTTACAGACTATAGTGAGCAAAAATTCTGGAACACCACTAAGCCTCTTTGAACCGCTGCTAAGCCTGTTTGTATTTAAATAATTTAATATTTAAATATTAGCCTACAACATGCAAGGGCAGGTGTGAAATTGTTTACCACAACATACACAATTCCCATACAGATGTACACTGAGACAATTACATTGAGCCTATTCAAGAAGATAGTCAGGTAGACAAGAAGAAAATGGCACAACACTTATTTGGGAAAGATATTTCATTGCAACAGAATGCAAATGCAACAATAAAGAAAAAACAACTCTTGCCACTGTGTGCGATCCATCCTCCTCCTTCTACATGTTGATTTAAAGGGATACCGCACCAGTAGAGTCAGAGCGCGGTGGTAACCAAAAAGTCTATTCATTGCAACAGAATGGCCATAAGAAGTTGGCAAACATTCAGCTCTTACCGTAGACTACTTTAGATGGCGAGCTGCTTAATTCCTAAATGAACGTGGCTGCCCAACAGCAAGTGGGTAAAACCTATTTATAGACAAAGGTTTTCCATGGTTTATATGATAAATAATAATTGAGATCCATTTGTGTAATTGTCAAGTACATACATTCATCCTGTTTGTCCCATAGCCTATCCTTGTTGATTGTCAGTTGTGTTCACTTGTGTGTATTTAAACCCTCAGTTCCTTCTTGTGTACCCTGCAAGTTCTTAAATGTTGGTAATTGTGTCCTGTTCCAGTACTAGTCCTCAGTTATTGCTCCTATAGGCCCTATTGTGTTCCTGTTTCGGCGATTAAATCATCTTGCATTCCACCTGCTCTGCCTGTGCCTGTCCTTTCTGCATTTGTGTCCTCATCTGACACTGTGACAGACTGAGCTATTTTTCAAGCATATTGTGAACACTCATACCCCTCTGAAGTGAAGTGAACCAAACTCAGACCACTGAGTAGGCCTACAGTACGCTTGGTCTGTGTTGTGGTTCGCGTAACCTGGGCTGTGCAGTTTCACTTTGCCCTTGGCCATTGTATTTTTGCCCTCTAGGCTTGCCAATGACAAGAACACATACGCTGCCAACTGACTGTCAACTGTAAAAATGAACTATAGTATGAACACAAAGAGGACTGGGACCTCATCACAACTGAAGTTGACCGGGCATAAAACCAAGTCCTCTATCAAATGAACTGACAATGTTGTGAATGCAAAAAGAACTCAGTCCCTGTCGCTGGGGCCACACTCATACCCCTCTGAAGTGAAGTGAACCAAACTCAGACCACTGAGTAGGCCTACAGTACGCTTGGTCTGTGTTGTGGTTCGCGTAACCTGGGCTGTGCAGTTTCACTTTGCCCTTGGCCATTGTATTCTTGCCCTCTAGGCTTGCCAATGACAAGAACACATACGCTGCCAACTGACTGTCAACTGTAAAAATGAACTATAGTATGAACACAAAGAGGACTGGGACCTCATCACAACTGAAGTTGACCGGGCATAAAACCAAGTCCTCTATCAAATGAACTGACAATGTTGTGAATGCAAAAAGAACTCAGTCCATTTTCCTGTTGGTCCCCTTCTTGGTCTTGGACTGAGTTCAGTTAATTAAAAAGGACTTATGTGAGGCTCTCCGTTCTAAGTTGAAGAGATCTTACCCTTATTGTTTAACCCCTGCAGTTTTCAAATTACATAAGACAAACCCATAAAGTGATATGACTCAGAACAGAACCATAAAGTGATAGATAAAGGGGTTTGGAGCAATGAAGGTCACAGTGAGACAATGAGACATGGTACTGTTGTTGTCGGGCAGAAACTTCAAATCTCTTTTGAATTTTTTAATGTTTTTTTTCTCGTAAATTAATGTCCGACTTCGTCATAGTCATACTAGTAGTGTGAGCTTGTAGATCTGATTTTCTTTTTCTATTCTAGAATTATTATATTTTTATGTGAAAGTGGTCAAGTGTGTCTGTGGGTTTTATACATATTTAACCAATGAAAGGTATTAACAGGAGCTTGTAACTAAATAACTACATTGGATTCATTGGAAGACAGTTTTTTCCCCATTTTCCGAGAGGAGACAGTTTTGGATATATGAGGTTTCCACCAGACAGCAACGATCAACAAAAGCTTTTGATATTCAATATTGTATGAATTAGCTTCCAAAATGTCTTATTGTGATTGTAATTGAGGTTTGCCGTATGGGGGACAACTGGCACATAATTGTAATGATTAGACTGTTTCCACTGTCTGTTTAATTGTGCCATCTGCAAACCCTTTCAAATGGGATGCTTAAGGACCAAACTATGTATAATAATAAGGGTACTGGGCAACGTAACAGGATGCTTGCTGTCTTTGATGCTAGCGATTCTCACCACATGATTTGATCAATCCAGAGATATAAGATCGGGTAAAAATAGCAGTTGAAAGAGAGCTTGAGAGAGAGGAAATAACACTACCTCCTTTGACCACCAAAGACATTTTTCTCAACAACATGGGAAAGACTGTTTACTATTGGTGTAAATGGTTCAAATGTTGTTGTTTTGTTTGTTATTTTATGCTCAACAAAAAACACTATACTGTTGATTATGTCTTCAAGTTTTATTTAATTTCTTGCCAAGAGAAAACAAAATCTTTATTTTAACACTGCCTATAGTCTTGTTAGATAGGAGGTGAGCATTTTTAATGTTGGTTGGTGACTTTAATATACCATGCAGATAATCATTAGAATGATTGAGGATCCCTTACACGTTTGAGAAGTCCAACTAGAAGACGTCAGTACTGATGGGATTTGAAATTTGCTCTGAGCAATTAAGCCTATTTATGTGACAATTTGAAACAGAATGTCAAATGTCATGCAACCTATCAAGTAAATCACAAACAGGAAACAGCACTATACATCAGTGGGGTGGAGTGTAGCATCTCGGTGTGCACAATTTGTCAGCCCTTATCACAGATAGGCAATACCTGCAGATAGTCACACATTATTCTACTTGGTTTCCTCATTAATGGGCTACTGGACATAATGGCAAACATTCAATTGTGATCCTATTCATTGCATATTAACCCTTTAGTCAAAGGCAATCCACTGAAGGTCTGTGTTAGGATAACTGTCGTTCTTTTCTGGTAAATAGAAAAGTATTATTACTGTCAAGATGAAGCTAGAGATAGACTAGAGTTATGTTTGTTTTGACTATTCACATTATCGTCAATTATCCATTGCTGAAATAGGCTGGTTGACGAACACAGAGCCTCAGCATATCAACAGTCAGTCCTGTGTTCATATTTGTGCTGTCACTTAACATTCAAGCTTGGCATTGTGTCAATCTACACTAATGTATCTTTTACAGGACTTGTTGCAGAGCCAGACACAGGAACCAAAGGTTCTCAATTAAATAAAGTGCAGATACGTTAATGAGAGCTGGGCTGGAATTAAGAGCACCACTGGGAAAGGACTGGTTGGGCCTCCTAACGCTCCTCGTGCGGAGAGTGGTTGTCCTCTTTGTGCTGAGAGGGGATGTGGCTTGGGTCGTGTCGGTGTTGGCAGTGATGGAGGTCGTGTCAGCAGTGGATGAGGTGTCAGTGGTCAGTGGTTTGACTGTGATGAAGGTTAAGAACACAGGGTCAACGCTAGATGGGCTGACAGCAGTGGACAGCTTTCTGTCGTCTGTGCTTCGGGGCAGGGTGGAGAAGCTGAGGGGGGTGGACGTGGATGGGTGTTGCTGTGTGTGTGAACTCTCCCTGATGATGTTATGTGTGCTCAGCCGGGAAGACCCAGACATATACCACCAGACGGTGGAGTCTATGTCCGGGGATATGGAGCTCAGGTCCTCAGCGTTGGCTGCCAGGGGAGGGAGGTTGTAGGAAGCAAAGTGCCACCCTCCAGTCCTGCCAGAGCGTACCTCTCCACAGACAGGCTTGGTGTGGCAGGGGCAGCCCAGTACACGGGCTGGAGTATGCTGGACCCAGTAGAGCAAGTAGGTCATGTTGGCATGCAGGTGACAGGCCCAGGGGTTGTCCCCCAAGGTGATGACTCTAAGCCCGGTCAGTTTGTCGAATGCTCCAAGTGGCAGTGTGGAAAAGCGATTTGCATGTAAATAGAAGTGAGTGAGCTGGGGAAGCCTCTCCAGAGAGCCCGGCAGCACCTGCACTAAGGTGTTGTGGGACAGGTCCACCATATCCAGGTACATGGGCAGGTTGGTGGGCACAGTCCAGAAGTTGTTGTGGCTGAGGTCGAGCACACGCAGCTTGATCAGAGTGTTGTTGATGAAGACAGCACGCTCCAGTTTGTTGTTGGACAGGTCCAGGATACGCAGGTTCCACTGGTAGGCAGTGTCATTCTTGTCTAGCACCTGGATGCGGTTGGCGGCGGCGTGTAGCTGCCACAGGGAGCGGGGCAGGCCAGCTGGTACACGGTCCAGCCGATTGTGAGACAAATCAAGGTTGCGGAGGTGGGCATAAACCGAGAGCTGTCCATCAAGGTTGTGCAGGCGATTGTGGGACAAGTTGAGGGAGCGGAGGTTGTGCAGTAAGCCATCAGGCAGCTGTCTTAGACCCCTGTAAGAGCAGTCCACCTCCCTGTCGCTGGGGCCACAGGAGCAAACAGGGGGGCACGGCACTGTGACATGCGCACCCAGCAACAGTAAGAAGAGTAGTCCCAGGAGGACCTCTGTAGTGGAGTGCTTCAGGAACACGTGTCTGCTAGCAGAAAATATAAAAACGACAAGTACATTAGAAATGTAATTGAATTAATTACCACACATACTGTAGCTCCTTTACCCTTGGCAATTAGTTCACTTTACTTGGTATCAACATTGCTTGTGGTACTTCCATTGTTATGACACTTGCTTTGGCAATGTGAACGTATTGTGAATGTTCACAATAAAGCTCCTTCGAATTGAATTGTCATAGTACAGTACTGTACATCTATACTGCATATACATGAAATCTGTTGTCTGCCTTTACCAAGTCTAACTATTGGGAGCAGTGGTACAACTATATTTAACAGCACCTGGGGAGCAGTTAGGGGTTAAATGCTCAGGGACAACAGACTGGGCAAACTGAGGGTCGAACTGGCAACCTTCAGATTCCCAGATGGCTTCTCTACCCACTCAGCTATGGCAGCCCATATTTGAAAGATGAAAGTGAAATGGGTGCATTTTCGGGGGTGTCTAATCCACAGCAGTGGCTGAGATACTGCAGAGCTGTGCTGAACAAAATTGAAATCACACACTCACACAGATACAGCACCCTCAGCACCTAACACACACACACACACACACACACACACACACACACACACACACACACACACACACACACACACACACACACACACACACACACACACACACACACACACACATTTCTGCTATGCATCAATGCATTGTGTGGTACTATCCACCTGCATATGCCACATTGAGGTGTCCTGTACAATTAGTGCACAGTAGAGGTGACTTTGCCTTGCAGTCACATAACTTTTTACATTATTTGTAAGGCAAAATATTGTATACTAATAGGCAACTATGTGCTATTCATCACCCAGGACAGCAAATTCCCTGTGGTGGTTATTCCCTTTGCGTCAAAGAGTGCTCGATTGCCACTGGTCGTCAGTGCGGTTCTGCTCCCCTCGAACAGGGGGACAAGGCTCAATAAAAGAGTTGTATTAATGACTTCAGAGATGCCGGAACACATTTGCAGGTCCCAAGGCAAGAAAAGACAAAAGCCAAGTCTCCTACAGCGATGAAATTGCATTCTGCAAAGCTAGATCGCTGTGGACTGAGTATATTCTAGCTAAAGGCTTGCTTTGTTTTAGATTAATTTAGCGCATACCTTTTCATCTTTTCATTCCAGTCACTCTTCTCTTGTCCTCCTATTTGCTGTTCAGTGCCGGTTCCCACTCGCCTTTGTCTCTTTTGAAGCTCTGGAGCTTGCTGCCGTGCTACTGAAGGTGCATTTTCCTCAGTATGCACAAATTCCTCTCTCAAAAGGAATTGAACCCTCTCTCAATTGTAATCTTCCTTTCTGCTGTGCGGGTGGCTCAGCATCTGATAGTGGAGATGCCTAATGTGAAGCTTGAGCAGCCACTGCAGGCTCTGGAATCACTGTTACTGTGCAGTGTACAGGGGTGGTGTAAGGATTTGAGTGTGCGTGCGCCGTGCGTGCGTGAGTGAGTGCATGTGTGAAGGGATAGGCAAAGCAGGAGGGGGAGGCAGAATAATGCAGTGCTGAGTGGAGAGGTCCCTGTGCTACTGATGAGGGAAGGGGAAAACTGCCACACATTAATCTTGCAAGTTTACGAGCATTACTGAAGAGGGTTCCCATTTATCATTTGTATACCATACACCTGTGCTTCTCAAACTTTTTCATGTCAAGGACCCCCAAATTGACACTTATTAGCCCGCGCACCCCCATTTGAAAAGACATGTCAGGGACCCCCATAAGAGAAGGTTTTTACAGTTTTACAGCTAGCAGTGATACTCAACCATTTTCATTTCAAGGACCCACAGTTTGACATGCTTTTTAGGCTACAGACCCCCATTTAATGGAATTTCTATCTTTGGGACACCAATTTATATTGTATATTGTAAATCAATGTTAATTTAACTCAGAGAGTGTACAAATGTGTCCATTTCTACACACTCTGAGTTACAGACCCATAGGGGTCCATTTGGTTCCAATCTATCATTTGGCTGGGGTCCCACTGGAACTCCCTCAAGGACCCCTGGGGGTCCCCGGACACCACCTTAAAAACCAATGCCATACAGTTGTAGGTTGTATGTTGTTGTAGGTTTTACTCCTTAAATTGCTGGTACTCCGTTCTGTGTCTTATTTCACTGTAAATAGGTCTATGTAAAGTCTTTATCAGTTTCTAAGTTGAGTTAAGAATTGCCACCTGTGGGAGGAAATGAGCAAGGTCTTTCCATCTTGGGCTCCAATATTAAAGAGATCTAGGGTTGTACCTGGCCATCTTTATCGGTTCTTCCATGCTCTTCAATGCTCTGTAAGCAAGAAACCAGAAGCAGTTCATTCATTTTCCTTGTATTGCAAATATATATCTATGTATCTATCTTCCGGAAATCTTGTGGTCACTCGAAGCATGATACGTTTGACAGTTTTTGTGCGCACCCATGGGCTGATAACATCAGAGGCCGCAGTTTTTGTACAGCAAATCCTATTTTAATGAAGTTGAGGACATAATAAACATGATGATGGAGTGTTTTATTATCTATCTATCTTTTTATTTATCTGCCTGTCTGTCAGTCCGCCCAGCAGTTATTTATGGGTTTTTAGATCTTCGCCATGCAATCAGAGCCAATGGAATCACTACGTGCGCTTCCTTCCTCTATCACAGAACACAAAAACATTGCAACACCTGAAGATGATCAACAATATTTCCTCTTACTGTATAGCTTAGTCAGGTATCTACCGTGTTAACCTTCAACCAATGTCCAACATTGTTTAAAATGACCACAGTGATGAGGATGTCAGCTGCTTGACTCATCTGAACCTGATTACTGGAACGTGGAGTCTGACTGATAAGCAATTCAACCTGCAGATGAATGGTACATATGTATCACCATGTAAAAGATAAGTAGATGAATAAATGCCCCAGAAGCATTGGAGTGGTGTATGAACAGGTTTTCATAGGCCTTTTCAGATTTGGCCCAACTGCTGAAGAGAAAGAGAGCTTTCTTTCAGAAATGCTCAGCAGACAGACATTCTCTGCTTACTAATTACCACACTCACAGATATCTTCATGCACATTCACTCATGCACATCCATGCTCACACACATGCACTAAGGTTTGAAGCTTACAAGATCCAATACAAACTGGCTTATAATAAATATTGAGTTAGGTCTGGGTTTCTTTTGTAGACTTTATTATCTCAAAATCCGAAACATGTGGCGTGCATTTGCAAATATATCCCACTTAAATAACAATATACACAATAACACAAAAGCATATTGTAGAGGAAAAACTATATTCATATCTCTAATAACTGTAAAGAAAATGCAAGCATATTTCAGCAAAGCAGATTTTTTTAGAAGCCAACTCTGCTATGCAAAAACAAAACCAAGGATCCTACAGTAAGAGTGGGTGGGTGGGGGGGGGGGGGGATTGGGTAAAGGTTGTCAAGGTAAAAAAAAAAAAAAAAAGGCTGTGGCTTTACACTTCCAGTACAGCTGCACTCTTTGTTTCATTTTCAGAGGGAGAGGATGCCACAGTGTTGGTTGCACCCACAGTCTTCTTGGAGGAGGATGAATTCCCAGCACCAGATGTCTGCTCCTCCATTCCACCTGCTGCCGGGGCCTGGTCAGGCTTGGCCTTGGCCTCCCTCTTGTTCCTCCCTGCCTCCAACTCTTTTATCACCTCCACGTCTAATTTCCCTGTATCCGGCTTCTTAGCTGCACTGGCACCCCTCACCTCCCCTTGGCTGAGTGGGCTCATCAGCACACTGGTCTCTACGCCCACCGTCTCAGATTGGCAACGATTCCTCTGGGCGGTGCCCATCCAGTAGTCAGAGTTGCTGATCAGGTCAGCGTTGCTTCCTTGGTCGTGTCTCCTCACCTGGCACAGCTTGCAGGCCAACATCACAGTGGTGAGCAGCAGGATAACACAGGCTATAATGAGAACACCAGTCACCATCAACAGTATTTGGCCTTTCTTCCTGCCAAACAGGCAGTCATCAGGCCTGGGGGTAATCTGGGTGTTGGCCGAAGGTGGAGCACTGCTGCTGGTGGGAGACAGAGGACCGCTTGTAGCTGTGTCAGTGTTCGGAGTGCCGCCGGCTTCAGACGTGTCTCTGATGGGCTCATCAGAAGTAGCTGACGTTGCAAGCTCAGAAGTCGGTATAGCAGAGAATGCCGTTGACTCATCCTGTTGCGTTGTAAGTGTATGTTGGACACTGTTTGCTGTCGTGGACACAGTTTCAGTGGTGTATTGCGATGACCCGTTGCCAGATGATGCATCAGGATCCGTACTGACATCCTCTTCAGTGGTGGTAGAGGTAACGGCAGCGTTAGAAGTTGCCACGGTAGGAACTTCAGACAACGCAGTTCCCATGAATTCAATCCAGCACAGAAGCAGAAGGATTTTATAGGCTTTCATGTTGGTACCTAAGAAGAGATGGTGAAAAGAAGCCACAAACACATTTGATATAGCTGAATCTATTAAAAAGTGTATCTAAAACCAACTTCCTCTATGTGCTCTGTGTAAATCCCACAGAGGGTTTCATGTCTGAGTCACGTCTCACACCATCATACCAGTAATATATTCCATCTCGTTAAAAGTACTTAAATGGAAAATTCCACACATTTTCAGTATAATGTTACTGTTATACTGATACTGATGTAAAAAGATGCTTTTTACAACAGTATCAACACACACGCACACGCCACACACACACACACACACACACACACACACACACACACACACACACACACACACACACACACACACACACACACACACAGTATATACCGGTATATACACAGATCCTTCTCGAAAAATTGTGTAAAAGTAAAATTTCTTGAAACTTACAAATATTTCTTGAAACTTTCATATATTCTAGATACATTGGACATTTAGTGAATTATTCCAAACCTTTTTTTGTTAAAATTTTGAATTTTTATGGCATACAGCTCATGAATATCAAAAGTCCATATTTCAAAAAATGTCAATATTACAGGAGACCACTCAAAACAAGGATTTATAATAGAGAAATGTCAACCTTCTGAAGTCATAGTTGCTTTATGTCCAGTGGGAAGTTTCCGAAGTCAGTTATGATTTCGGGTGCTAGGGAATCTGCAATGCTTTTTCACACAATATTCTAATTTTTCGAGAAGGATCTGTAAACAAATACATAAATAAAACAATATATTGCACTGCAAAGAATGTCTCACACACACACACACACACACACACACACACACACACACACACACACACACACACACACACACACACACACACACACACACACACACACACGCACACACTTCTAGATATAATATATAAAAAGGACAATTTCACTTACTCTGCTTATGACTTTAGTATGGATCCAAGTAGCCTATATCAGTCAGAACAGTGTGACTGAGATACAAGATAACAGGGAGTTTGGAGTTGTGACACAGATTAAGTAGCTAGCCCTTACACGTATATTTCCTGTTCCTTTTCACACTTCCTTCTTTGGTTTTTATAAACCAGAAATAAATGTGGTGTAGCTGTTGGGTTACGTAGGCGGCTGTTACTTACGTCCACTACAAGATGCATACAGTACGCAGTAAATTGCTGAGTGTTAATTTAACTCTGACAATGTAAATTTGTGAAGTTTTACATGGTTACATCATAATTAAATCAACTGTTCATATCCGTGAAAATAACAACAAGTCACTTGAAGAGATTTATTCATGCTCTGATATCTAAACATCACACACAAATTGACATATAGTGTCAGTCTCATGTGGTATCAACGCGACCTTGTACGCCTCATGTCACACTCCATATATGGCCGCCCTTGTCCCTTTTATGCCCATATATGGAGATCCCTGATGACATCAATATTAAGCCCATATGTGGGAATGCCTGCCCATATATGGACATACAGTATTGTGTGACCTTGCTTCTCGCCCTTACTAGCATCATACTTATACCTACAGAGTATCAACAGTAATATGGATCAATAGGCATGCAAATATAGGCATATATTTCAAAATAAATGTTCAATCTATCACCAGTAAAATGGGCATTGTAAGCACTAGACAGGTGAGAAATCTTGTGAAATAAAATGTCATCAACCAATCATCAAGGACGATGATACACGAAAGAAGAAGGAGAAGGTGACCAATCGGAAACGATAAAAGTCGAGAATGATGCAAGTTGGTAATGCATGGCCGGTTATGCATAACCCGTTGTCAGAGTACCCGTCTGTCTGTCTGTATCCCTTTTATGCCCGTATATAGGGAGATTTCTGTATCTGTCTGTCTGTGTCATTTTCATGCCCATATATCCAACCAACTTCCCACTTGATGGCGTGATGTGCATGTCCCATAGACTGTAGAAAAAGGGCATGTCCATATAAATGCATATCGGTCGGATCAATTGGGCACCAGTCTAGTGTCTACAATGCCCATTTTACTGGTGATATTTCAGCTTACATTTATATCAAAATGCATGCCTATACAGTATTTGCATGCCTATATTGATCCATATTACTGTTGATACACTGTTGATATACTAGGTACCGGTATATACTATTAAGTATAAACATATACCACGCACGCATGCACGCACGCACGCACGCACGCACGCAGACAGACAGACAGACAGACAGACAGACAGACAGACAGACAGACAGACAGACAGACAGACAGACAGACAGACAGACAGACAGACAGACAGACAGAGACACACACACACACACACACACACACACACACACACACACACACACACACACACACAAACTGTTATGCCTTGATGATAGAATATGTATGATGCCTCTTTTTATATTATGACAAGACAATTGAATTTCACCTTTGGGACAATTACATGCCTCTTTTTATGTTATGACAATTGAATTTCCTTTGGGAGAATGTCTGTCTATGAATGTTTTTACTCTGATCTATTGCAGCAATGTTTAGATATCAGAACATGAACAAATCTCTTCAAAGTAAGGCTCTCATGGAGTTTTCCTATTCAAGTTTAATGACTGTTGGAGCCAACATACCTTTCTGTTTATTTTGCTTTGTTTTATTTAAACTCCATTGTGCCTATAGTGCACAATGGACACCATGGCTATATGGGCGCTTCTGGGCAACTATCCAATCGACTTGACACCGGGCAAGGCACTCCCTTGAATAGATAGTTGCAACCGTAGATCACAGTTTACTATGAAAACCGACAGATCCTGTCCGTCAGTGAGTCAGTCAGTGACTCAGTCAGCCGTCCGTAATGCCTCAATGTCTATAGCTGTCCTATTCTGACATGACATTGTTGACTGTAACACTCCATATATGACCAAGACAGCCTGTTCCGGCAAACATATATGGAGATCCCTGATGCAGGGGTTGACACTAAGGTCTCAGAGGCACTTGCCCGTCGGGCAAGTACAGGTCATGTTCTACTTGCCCAAAGGTCATGCCCACTTGCCCGAAAAGTAAATTGTCCATTATAAAATTATAGGTATGATTTTAATTACCCCTCAATTTAACACTTATTTCCTTTACTTTCTGGGGCTCCAAATCCAAATACCAAATACCTACATAGATTGAATATGTCGGTCCCACCCTTTTTTACAGTACACTAATAAGACAAAATAAGACATAATAAAGCCATAATTAAGAAATAATGTGTTGGTAATTAGAACTTATAATGTTTTATTAGACAAGAACAAAGACAGAATAAGACAGAATAAAGCCACAATAAGGATGATGTTTTATTACCCCTTGAATGAAACGTAACATATCAGGGTCATAACAAACTCTAATAAGTCCTATAAGACCAATCAGGGTCTTAACAAAGTCTACTTATTTAACATTAGGCTTCATTACAAAATAATGTGCTCTAATTACAAACAAATTAGCACTCATTATCACAGAATTGTACTGTAAAAACTAATCAACGACAAGGTAATTAGAATTTATTAGACAGAAACAAGACAGAATAAGACAGAATAAGGATGATGTTATTACCACTCAAATGAAACGTAATAAATCAAGGTCCTAACAAACTCTTCTTATTTAACATTAGGCTTCATTACAAAATAATGTGCTCTAATTACAAACAAATTAGCACTCATTATCACAGAATTGTACTGTAAAAACTAATCAACAACAAGGTAATTAGAATTTATTAGACAGAAACAAGACAGAATAAGACAGAATAAGGATGATGTTATTATATGAACAATGGCCGAACTCTCCACCAGGGGGAGCTCCTGAGCACATTTTTTCCCTGCCTGCTGCAGAAGAAGAGAGGAGGAAGCCAGCAGCAGAGCAGATAGCTCCATATGTTTTTCTAAGAGAGTGTTTTGACACATGTTCCAAAGCTTTAAAAGCTGATTCTGAGGCAACTAAATGTGATTAACCTTACAGACATTGAGTAAATGATTTTCTATGTTACTGTATGCTGCCAGATGGCCTGAGAGTACCGTTTCCTTTTCTTTTGATGAAGAATCTCTGGTGAGTGTAATTGTCTTTTGTGTGCCTTTCTTAACAAGGGTGCTAAGCTAACTGTTAGCATGAAGCTGCATACTAACAGTTAGCTTAGCACCCTTGTTAACACATTCCCCGCCATTTAACAATACCTTCGTACTCTACCATGCCTCCAGTCTCCATAGACTTCCATGTAATTCATAGTGCACGGATCATGCACACCCATGCCTAGATAATGCACCACGTGTGTCCACATTGCTCACAGCTTTCAAACAAAAAAATCCGAATGGAAATCCGTTCAGGCATTCATGAGATAGAAGCCATTCGAGGTGTCCGAGGTGTCTTTCCGACTTTCTAAACCAACTTTAAAACTATCAGTTCTAGGGGTAAAAATGATATAGCATTCGCTATAAAATCAATGGTTAGACCGATAAAAAAGTACATGTCTTCTTCAAAAAAGGTGTCAAAAAAGGTGTATGAGGGTCAACACGCTTCTCCCCGTCTATGCGACGGTTTTGTCGGCCATACCCTGCTGTCTCTTGCCCTAACCTGACTGGAGCACCCGGGACACCGGAGCAACCGTAGAACGAGGGACCAGCGATCTCCTCCTCCTCCTCCTCCTCCGCAGAGGAGGTCCGCGGCTCATACACTCTGTGTGTGTGTAGCCTGTGTGTGTGTGTGCTTTCACGCGTGTGTGTGTGTGTGTGTGTGTGTGTACACACACAATAGCTCTCGCAAATAGCCGTGCGGTGCAGCGCTAGCCACGCTACACGCTAACAACAAGGTTGTGCGCGGCACCGCACAACGGACGAAGTATACATTGCGCGGCACCGCACGACGGACGAAGTATACATTCACTACTAACTGATACGGCCCCGCCTCCTTTTCAGACTGTTTGAAGAAACACCACGTGACCTACTGTATCATAATGTTAATTTTCGGCCGGTGTCGCCACTCCTTTAAGAAAGACTCACCAGAGATTCTTCATCAAAAGAAAAGGAAACGGTACTCTCAGGTCATCTGGCAGCATACAGTAACATAGAAAATCATTTACTCGATGTCTGTAAGGTTAATCACATTTAGTTGCCTCAGAATCAGCTTTTAAAGCTTTGGAACATGTGTCAAAACACTCTCTTAGAAAAACATATGGAGCTATCTGCTCTGCTGCTGGCTTCCTCCTCTCTTCTTCTGCAGCAGGCAGGGAAAAAATGTGCTCAGGAGCTCCCCCTGGTGGAGAGTTCGGCCATTGTTCATATAATAACATCATCCTTATTCTGTCTTATTCTGTCTTGTTTCTGTCTAATAAATTCTAATTACCTTGTTGTTGATTAGTTTTTACAGTACAATTCTGTGATAATGAGTGCTAATTTGTTTGTAATTAGAGCACATTATTTTGTAATGAAGCCTAATGTTAAATAAGAAGAGTTTGTTAGGACCTTGATTTATTACGTTTCATTTGAGTGGTAATAACATCATCCTTATTCTGTCTTGTTTCTGTCTAATAAATTCTAATTACCTTGTCGTTGATTATTTTTTACAGTACAATTCTGTGATAATGAGTGCTAATTTGATTGTAATTAGAGCACATTATTTTGTAATGAAGCCTAATGTTAAATAAGAAGAGTTTGTTATGACCCTGATTTGTTACGTTTCATTCAAGGGTTAATAACACCATCCTTATTATTGCTTTATTCTGTCTTTGTTTCTGTCTAATAAAAATGATAAGTTCTAATTACCTTGTCGTTGATTAGTTTTTACAGTACAATTCTGTGATAATGAGTGCTAATTTGTTTGTAATTAGAGCACATTATTTTCTAATGAAGCCTAATGTTAAATAAGTAGACTTTGTTAGGACCCTGATTGGTCTTATAGGACTTATTAGAGTTTGTTGGGACCCTGATATGTTACGTTTCATTCAAGGGGTAATAAAACATCATCCTTATTGTGGCTTTATTCTGTCTTATTCTGTCTTTGTTCTTGTCTAATAAAACATTATAAGTTCTAATTACCAACACATTATTTCTTAATTATGGCTTTATTATGTCTTATTTTGTCTTATTAGTGTAATGTAAAAAAGGGTGGGACCAATATGTCTATGGTTTCACACTTTATTTTATATTTTTAAATGTAGCAACAGTAAAAACAGCACATTATAGGTAAACAGTGCTCTTATTTTACATTCCACAGACCAGAAGACAGCGCTCTGGCCACGTTCAGGTGTTTAGACAGATATCTCGTATTGTGTTTATAGACGGTTGCGTCTCCTCTCAAATGAGCACTTGCCCGGTCGGGCAACCTGAAAACAAACTTCACCTGCCCCAAAGTTTTATTTACCTGCCGGGGGCAGGCGGGCAAGCCTTAGTGTCAATGCCTGCTGATGTAATCAATATTAAGCCCATGTTTGGCAATACATATGATAACACGTGTATCAGGTGGCAGCCAAGACAGAATTAATTTGCAAATCAAGACTGCTGACTATCATCACCTGGATCTCAATATATGAAGATCACGACACTGACCTCATCAAACCCTGGATATCCATACATGGAGATGATTGGATCATCACCTAGATCTCCATAAACAGAGCTGGTCAATACCTCTACATCTGACCTCACAGACTCCATATATGGATATAGCTGACCTGTTCTGTTCATCACAGTGATGATTCGACTAGCTCAGTAGAAGGGTATACATGCCAAAGAGCCCATGGGCACAAGGTCGAGGTCGCTTCACGCCCTTAGGGTGTCTTACTGGTAGTAGTATAGCAGAATATATGTACAGATTAATATGGATCAATATGTAAATATGTAATCTACAGTGAATGAAGAGAGCAATATACTACAGACTGAAGCATTAACAGCAGTTAGCCTGAGCACACCCCTCTGATAATTTGTGTACATCCCCAGTAGTCCATGAGTAGAAGTGAGAGTGAGTGAGCAGTCATTAATCCAAGGGCAGAACAGAATGTGTGTGGGCTCAATGACTACAGACAGGAAGGAGCAACAATGTCAGGTCACCCGTAAGGAGCCTTCAGTGGTTACAGATGAAGAACTACCATCCTTTACTATTTGAAGGGGAAATTTGGATGTGGTTGTGTAAATACGGAATATTTTAAATGGGAAAATCTTTGTCAAAGCATCACGCACCAATGCCAGTTAACATCCACATAAATAGAGTATTGTTCATTTCATGCCCCATGTTCTTCGCCTTAGTAATTTGGGATAAAAGTCTCTCTCTCTCTCTCTGTTCTGCTCTCTGCTCTGACTCAAAAGATAACCTACACAGGAAGTGACAAAAGTGTCTAAAAAAAGAAATGACCCAGGAAGTCATTTTTGTTTCTCATGACAATCCTATTCTAGGTTAGTAACATAATGGTGCATGTGAAAGTGTGCGTGCGTGTGTGTGTGTGTGTGTGTGTGTGTGTGTGTGTGTGTGTGTGTGTGTGTGTGTGTGTGCGTGTGCGTCCGTATGTGTGTGTGTGTGTGTGTGTGTGTGTGTGTGTGTGTGTGTGTGTGTGCGTGCGTGTGCGTCCGTGTGTGTGTGTGTGTTCTCACCCCTTCGTTCTTTGGGTTTAAGTACCTGAGGCATTACTGCCTCATTTCCCATGATGCCACTGGAGACTCAGGATCCATTAAAGCTGAACTGATTGCTGACACAGTTGTGGCAGTGCTCTCTCTCTCTCTCTCTCTCTCTCTCTCGTTCTCTCTCTCTGCAGTAATAGCCTCACAGTGTCTATTTAACCTTGAGTGTACAAATGGACCCCTTACCATTGGCACACTCCCTAAGTTACAAATGGATAAATGAACACTGAGGATTTTACTGTGTTGCCCACTGTTCCCAGATTTTAAAATATAATATAACTAAAGAAAAGACGATTTATTATCGCTAGTATTTCTAGACTTCAAATATTGTAAATGTAACTGTATAAAATGTGTAATCTTTATGACATGGTATTAACAAACAGCCAGTATAATGGTTCTCAACCGTTTCAGTCTGTGACCCCCAAAATAATCATATTTTAACTGGGGACCCCACCACCATGACGAGCACTAAGAGTTGAGGCATTACATTTGACATAACACGGTTCTATTGTGAAAATAGCAGATCTACATGCTCACAACGCCTTGCGTTGCGAGGCGTTGTGAGCATGTAGATCAGCTATTTTCACAATTTCAGCCTCTAATATTTGACAATTTGTCACTTTAGATGAACGTTCTTAAATTGTCACTTTAGAAATGTGCATATGCCCTCTATACACTTGGTTTGTTTACTGTTGAGTGAGAAAACAATGTTCGTTGCACATTAAGTTAATCATAATAGGGACACCCCAAAATAATTTGGGGACCCCACTGGGGTCCCCACCCAAAGGTTGAGAACCACTGCTTTTAGATGGCCTTGGGCGTCTATCCGGCGGAACGGTAGAACGGTCTCTGCCTGGTGTTCCTAAACATAACCTCTGTAAACCATGCCTAAACGATTAAACATAACCTTATTCCTAACCTTAACCTCAGTAAAACGGTGCCAACCCCGAGGGGCTAGGTTGAGGGGCAAGCGTGTTTTGAGGCGAGCTGGTTACCCATAACACTAACAGCCTGCTGTTTGAGTGCACCTTTTGGCAACAAGACATATTAATTGAAGTAACTCTTTTGTTGTATTTACACGAATAAACATTACCGTCTCCTTTGATGTCCTTTGCCATGCAGGTGTTTGAAGAGAGAGAGAGAGAGAGAGAGAGAGAGAGAGAGAGAGAGAGAGAAAGCAAGCATATTGTGACTAACTGTTCAGTGCAACAAGCCTCTTCAGATGGTGAACATGTGATCTAGTACCAGCTGGAGTCCAATAGCTTTTGGTCAGAGTACAGTCAGTACACCCCCAGGAAACAAGCCCCTTTCTTCTCTGTGGGACAGACATCAGTATGCACAAGTCAATTCAGCTTTCGTACAGTAAACAGCCAAAGCCACACTTCAGATATAACGTCGTCAGTGATTCTTATGATTATTCCAGGGGCTTTCTGAACAAAATAGACACACCGGTGCCTCTGCACAAAGGTGGAAAGACATGAATACAAGCTCATTTCCTTCCTTCACGGTTCTGAAACAGAACTGATACGCTATGTTTTGGTTCTAAATAACAAACAGGGTTAGGCTTAACCTGGGAAATAAATCACCAAGTGGGAATAATACCTAGCAACCTAGAACACCGTTTTGTTACTCGCCAGTAAAGGGCAGTATTGAGTCAAATACCTAGGCTATATATTGATGCTCACCATGGATGATACACACTTAAAATATAAAATGTAATTGTTTTCTAAATGTAGTCTTTCATTGATTTACAAATGCATTTAAAGTTCAACACTTCAACTACTTACCCAATGCATGCTGTTCCAGGTAATACTGCTCATCTCATTTGCCTCAGCATCTTTCCATTCACTACAAGGGGAATATGCAGCGTAAACTATTTCTATATACCAGTATGCTTATGCATGTAGATATTTATACTCAGTCAATGTATATGGGGGAATGGTAGAGTGCAATACAAATGAGAATTAATTCAGAATTACTTTGTAGAGTCCATAGTTTTCTGAATCTAGCCAACATAATCTGTCATTTGTCTAATACAGTACAAGAGAGGACTCAACGTTTATTCACAATAAAGCAACATGATCAATGGAAGAAGCCAACCTGAATCTGATCCCTCATGGTCATGTTCTTTATAAATCTCCACATTCAATGTCAACTCTAAATCATAACATGACAAATGCTACACCAACATAACATGACAAGCTTCTTTTTATTTTCTTTCATGGATGAAAACATAAACTGCGTGTACAGAATGGTACTCACATGCAATACAAAAATATGGATTTTTACATAACATAAAAAACATGTATTGGCCCATTTAAAAAAATGTGCAGTCTTTATACAGGATTTTGTACATGAAAAAAATATAAATATATATATACTGTATATATATTATATATACACATCTGTAATAGGGATAGCAGTACCTATTCAAAAATGTCATGATGTATAATACATATAAAATGTTTGTACAAATATGAAAGAAGTTTGGCTGTACATTAAATAATGTATTTACACTACATACCATTATATTTGCAACACAACATTTACAGCAATGTTTCACAAAATCAACCCCACATTAGTTCAACACAGTACACTCACTCGCGCGCGCACATGCACGCACACACAAACACATAAATACAAGCACACTAACTGAAGCCAGCAATCACAAACAAGTATACACACAAGCACGCACAAGAGGTAATGTTTTGGGAAGATACACTTTTGCGCCAGTCCTTTTGCGCAGATAATGAAATCATTCAACTTCTTGAGAGGAGGATCTTTCTGAAGAATTAGTTTTACTATAAGGTGCACTTGACACGTAAATGGATGGATACCGCTACTACCATTATTAATAAGTCTTCAATCATAAATAACCAAACTTATTTAATTCCCATTGGATTGTGAAAGAAGCAAACATTGTGCCAAGACCAAGAGTCAAATGGAATGCTATAATATTCATCCTGATTCTTCCAAATGTATCCAATCCCAATCATGTGTGATTTTACTGTGATTCTACTCAAACAAGACAAGATACACGTCAACATGTCAAGCAGTCCAAACCCCAGAAACACTCCTGAATTCAGTCCTCAATAATTAAAACAAACAAAAACACCATAAAACATGATTATCAAACCGAAAACAAGTTAACCCAAAAAGTGACAATTTGCTATTGTACTTTTTTTTCTCTCTCCTGTAGACAAAGTGCATATTGTGTCCAGGCAGACATGGGCAGCGAGGTGACTGTCTCAGCGCATGCCATCATACAACCATAAGAGAAGTGATGGGGAGGAGTCAGAAGGCAGCTGGAGGAACATCAATCTAGCGGCCTGTCGAAACGTGTCAAGACAAAGGGAAGATGTGAGAGAAAACCAATGCACCGGTGTGTCTATTTTGAACTGGGGTCCATCTTATATCCAGCATAGATTATCGTCACTGTCGGGCAGAAACCTTGTATCTCCAAGTTTTTAATTTGTCTCATCTTTTAGCGAAGCAAAGCCCTGCTTCATCATACAAGGCCGTCGCACAAAAGTAGTGAAAACGGCTGATCTACAAGCACACAACGCCTCGTGGTGCGAGGCGTTGTGTGCTTGTAAATCGGCTGTTTTCACTAGTTTAAATCATTTTTAAAATGACAAATACAAAACAAACAGTTTTGGACATACAAGGTTTCCACCCGACAACGACGTTATGTGTGTGTGTGTGTGTGCGTGTGTGTGTGTGTGCGTGTGTGTGCGTGTGCGCGCGCCATGTGGTCAGAGGCCCCAGCAGGAATAACCACATCACAGCAGCACAGAAAGGTGACGATGGCGGGGGTTTCAGGCCAAGGACAGGGCAGCCATCAGCAGGCAGAGACCACAGCATACCAGTCAGTCTCAGCAGACACCAAAAGCCAGTTATTCACAAGTCTCAAGAGTCCAGAAGGATAACACAACGAAAACCAAAAGTAAAGGCAAGTCGATCTTAGACAAAGTGTGAAGGAGAGCAAAGGGTAGAGGGGGGAGAGAGAGGGGATCAACGGAGTGTTCCCTCCTCACCCCCCACCCAGCCTCTCTTCCATACGAGAAGATGCACTGTTAGACATGGAAGAACAGACTGCAGATTAGTGGAAGAAGTGTCTATTTCAGGCAGAGGCAACGCTTTGATCAATCCCTCTAAGAGTTAAGGATTTTCAGGAGCATGCAAGGCAGACCCAGGCTTTGTTTTGCATTGCTTATGTTGCTGCTACAACCTAGATTAGATAAAGAGAGAAAGGAAAGAGAGAGAGAACAAAAGGAAAACAGACATTAGACGGTTAGTGAAAGGAAAGGTCAGCTCACACGAAGAAAGGTTTGAAAAGAAGTAAATTACAGTACTGTGTGTAGAAACCGTCAACATGGGATTAATGCTGCACTGTACTAAATACATTCTTAGTCGACTAAAAGCCAAACCATCTGATGTCTAATTCATTTGATTTGTTGTTGATGAAACAGTAAAATTTGAATTTTCTATATGTGATCATGTAGAAGGATCTCTTTGTGTGTTTATCATTTTTCAGGAAACAACGAATTAACCATAACACAACAAACAATAAAATAACACAATTTAAAAATCAAATTAAATTGGTTACTTGACAAAGTCTTGATTGACCAAACCGACCAATTAACCAACTAATTGTCTTGGTGGGCATCCCTATAGATAGATGTTTGCACAATCATCAAAGTGAAGTATTTTGTATTTATTATATTAATTATTTTCACATCCATTTCTGCACTTGTAGGTCCACTTTGTAGTAGTTGACTGATATGCCCCCTAAGCTCAGTTATAATGGCACTGCACACTTCATGATTTCATGAACTTAACTTGACTGAACTTAAGTTCTCATTTGCCAACTGAGGATCAATTTTTAAGTGCCTCACTAGCTCACCACCCTGATCGAGCGCTAGCAGTTCATGGTTCAGAAGGGCGGGGATACAGCCCGGAGTATCACTCCGGCCAATCGCATTTGTTCACCGATCTCTGTGCCCGAGATGAAAGGTAAAGAGGACAGAAAGTGCAAATGGGCAGAAAACCATGTAAAGGCAGATGCAAAAGTAAAAAGGTAAATACATTTTGTTAATAAAGAATGCGTATGGGGATTTGCATCTTATCTGTAAAGAACTAGGTCAGATATATTGTGTGTGTTGTAGTTCATGTCATTATGATCAATAGTATTACTGTTATCACCAGGGCGGGTGAGCTGTGTAATTTTAGCCTGTGTGTGTGTGTGTGTGTGTGTGTGTGTGTGTGTGTGTGTGTGTGTGTGTGTGTGTGTGTGTGTGTGTGTGTGTGTGTGTGTGTGTGTGTGAGTAAGGCAACTTTTCTCAATGTAGTTTTGAGCTCCAACCCTCTATACAGATTTGTATGTTGGTGATTAGTGAGATGATTATATTGACAAATATGGTATGTCCTAGTCTATGGAGGTTAGTGACGGGTTGCTAAGCTAATCGCTATAGTCTAATTGCTGACCCCACCTCCATCTTCCACTACACACACACACCACCACCACAGCCCTCGCACCCTGCTTTGTCTCTCAGATACGTACTCTGCGGACTTCCAGAAGTGTCCGGGGTGGGACAGCCTGCGGTTGAGTTTAGGCAGCTTCTCCAACATGTCCGCCAGCTGGGTGAAGGTGGGCCTCTCTCTCAGGTCATACGCCCAGCACGCAGAGAGGATTTCCTAAAGAAGCCAGAACATTTGATTTGCAAAAACGCTCATACATTCACTGTAAACTTAGAAACAATGAACTTATTAACTCTTTTACTGCCTATGACACGCTGTCCAGTCTGCCACAGCGAGCGTTCGTCAAATCAAGTGATTTGGGACTGGTGTGCTTCCATTTTGCTAAGAGATCTTGAGTAGTTTAATTTATATTAATGTATTGGTGAATTGTGTGCCAATCTTTGGGTCGTCTTTTTCGCATCTTCACATTAATGGAAAGATGTGAAAAAGATGACCTAAAGTTTGACACACTACTCCTCCCACAGTCTTCGTGACACAAGCCATACATCAAATCGACCGGCTTCATCGGGAATGTTATGCTTCCATTTCACTAAGAGATATCTTGAATAGTTTAATTTATATGAATTTATTAGTGAATTAAAATTTCCCATTGACTTTATTGGGAACTCCCACAGTTTTCGCGGCACACAATCAAGCCATATGTTTATTTGTGTTATAAAGCTGACTGTCATGTGTTTATTTATTTTTTGCTCACCGTGACCTCTTTGCCGAGGCTGATCTCCGCCAAGACCTTCTTTATACCTTCTCCACTCCCCACCTGCCAAATAATAGCTTCCACTGGCTGATTGGTGATTGGCCAGTCCCTTGCTTGGAGCTCATACCAAATGGTGCTAAAAGGGGGTCAATAATGATCATTCATATAGACCTGTTAAGTGGTAGACAACTAAGCAATAAGAGAAAGCAATGTAGACCTGATAACTGTTAAAATAGAGGGAACATCTATAGTGCTTACCCAAAGGCATAGACATCCGCAGCATTGGAGAAAGGGAGCCGGTCTTCATTATTACCAGGACTCAATCGGCGCACAATCTCTGGCGCGAGGTAACAAATCCAACCATGTGGAAGTTTTAACTTGTTCTCGCGCCTGCAAGAATTCACACAAAGACAAACATTAACCACTAACATCCACAAGTACATAATTCAATACTATCCAAACAGAGCTAGCGTTACGTGGGGACCCTATTGAGTAAACATCTGTATTTTAGGTAAGTCATATTGCATGTGTGTGTATTTAAACAAGACAATCAAAACATTTTTAGATTGGAGAAAATGTTCAACGTAAGACTTAGGAACCTAGGAAATTTTAAAAGTTTCGAATTTCTTCTTACATACCTCCCCTCCTGGACTACTCCAGAGATCCCAAAAAGGCCAAAGTCTGTGATCACTACCTTATTGGTATCATGAAAGACATTCTTTGACTTCAAGTCTTTGTGAACAATTCCTTTTGCGTGAAGATAGCCCATTCCCTATGAGCAGTGGAGGACAAACAGTGATACATGAGGCATGTACAGTATATATACAGTATTAAACATGAAAAAACATTGAACAGGCGTATTGATTAAATGATTACCTTTACAATCTCTTGAGCGATTTGTCTCGTCTTATTGATATCAAGGGTGTTTTTTGTGTCTCTAACAACCGAGTACAGCGTCCTGCCTTTGCAAAAACTGGGAACAGGAAAATATATTATTTTAAATTAAAGGACAACTTTGTTTTTTTTACAACAAGGGTTCATATTTTAGATTGAAATTAGAAAAAAGAAAAGATGAATGGTTACTAGTATTAGTATTTTGATTTCAGTGGGTGCATGGGGGCATGCATGCAAATCAAAATAGTTAAAATCACTAAAACGATAGAAAGAAGTAATTAACACTCAAATTTTCTTTTCTCTAATGACTATCTAAAATATGAACCCTTGTTGTAAAAAAACAAAGTTGTCCTTTAACCAAGATCCTCCAATGAAATAAATGCTCAGTTAGGCAAGTTTTGCCCTTACCTGGTGATAATGGCTAAATGGGGCGGAGCCATGCAGGCCCCCATGAAGAGGACCACATTCTCATGTCTCGTCTGTCTGTAGTTCATCACCTCCTTCTTGAACAGCTTTAGATGGTCTTGGTTGTTTCCGTCAATTTCCAGAAGTCGAATGGCCACCTCCCCATGCCAGCGGCCCTTATGCACTTTACCCCAGCGACCCTGGACAACAAAAGAAACGACCGTAAGTCCATCTTCAAAAGGAAGCGAGTGCCAGCACGCTACGTGGAGATATTGAGATATTTGTACTTTACTAAAAAACTAAAAATCACACCAGTGTGATGTGAGTGGTGCTATCTTCACACTTCAGACTAGACAATACTGTTCCTGGAGAAACAGTGTGGGTTCGAGTAGCACGCTAAGTACAGTATGATGATGATGTATAGACCCACATGATGCCACAGGGGACATATTGTCCAATCAGAAAAGGGACACATATACTTATTTCCCCACTGTACATATGGACAGGGATGTTGTACATATACTTATTTTCCCCACTGTACATACAGATAGGGGAGTATTTTCCCACACATGGACATACACACAAAGCAAAGTCACATATTGGAGTGTCTAGCACCGCTCAAAAAAAAAAGTTATCTTGGATTACTTCACAGACATGACATGCCCATAGATAGAGACATCAGAGACTGGCCTCAAAGCAGCACACTACCAGTAAGACTCCCTAATCGGGAGATAAGCGACCGCCAGGTCAAACATGTATGATCGGCTACTTTTACCTATTTTCCCATATTTTTTCTCCCGACGGGGGCCCCCTGGGTGCCGGCCCCATCTCTCCCGGTCGCTCGGGGGCCGAGTTACGGCCTTTTTAGCGGGCTGCAGTGGCGGGGGTCCGTGCTACCGATGTACAGACATACCTAGACAAATTACTTTGACGTCACGTGACTATGGCGTTATACTGTAGCACCGATGCTATACTGACTCAGGTGTTCCCATATTATGATGGAAAATCTGTGGTGACCCCAGCCCCCCAACAGGCACTAAAACGCTACAATATTAATAATTTCAATGTTATGGAGGTGGTTCTGTGTACACATTTCGACATTTGTAAACTGAAGCATTTAGCCAAAATATGTTGCTAGACCACCAAATTTCTTGATCTGACCATTACGTTTTTCTCCATCGTGGCAGCTTTTGGTAACTAATCTGTCTGTCTTTCTGTGAGAATGATCTCCCGCCTTGGTAATGTTACATCGCAATCTAAATTTAATTCTGCGAGGGTCCGAGTTTCCGTTAAAATGTTTAATTGGCCGTTAAATATAAAGACAGCCGGCCACCGTGGCTGGTTGGGAAAATGCTGTTAGGCTATTTCATCAATTAAGCTTGCATAAACATCCATTATAACCTACCATTTAAAGTTTTTATCATGATAGGTTCAAGTTTATTGATTTGACTTTTAATGTCACTGGCTTGCTGCTGGGGGACTGCACTGAAGTCCGTCTCCCCACTGCTGCTGCTTGCTGCGTCAGCCATTTCGTCGCACGGTGGTGTAGCGCGTTGAAATATCAGCGCTGCGACCTGGCTATGAACCAAAGCACAACGGTGGGGGCCAGTGGTGGGCAAGGAGGTAGGGAGCGCTTCGCTGTGTTCACTTGGACCGCGCAGAGGTGCTATTCTGTCCAAAACGGCAGATAATTCGGTAACGGCGCTGAATCGGCTCATGCAACCATCGCAACGCTCAACACTGCGACTCGCTCTGCGGTGTCTCACGTGGCCCAACCAAGCTGGACTGGGACTGGTCCAGTTGACGATAATAAAACAGGGATCCGAACACATGGGTCGTGTGGATATTATACAAGGATTATACAGTGGCTGTCTGTCACAGCAATGGACGTGGTAAAAGTTGGTGGTATGTTGATTGCAGGAAAGTCAACCATCCTTGCGCCATCATGACAAAACATTATAAAAACAAAGGTTGTAGGTTAGGTTTGCATACTAAGGTTGAATGATTTGTAAAATCTAAAACATAGCCTACTGTATATGAATTTGTCTAGGCTACTGTGCGACAGCGTCATGCGAACAGTTCACTCGTGCCCACTGCCCACTTTTAGCCTATTCAGTTATTTTTTGGCAAGCGAGACCTCTGCAAGACTAGATATTAAGTTAACTATAAAAGTAAGAACAGATTGCATCTGTGATAAAGTGTAAAGAAGCCCAGCGCTAACGTAACAAGGTGTAATTATCATTTGGGTGCACATGCACAAAGAATTGCACATACAGTATCTGCAAACACGCATTTTAATTATAATATTATGGCCGATAAACGTATTCTTTGGCAGGTAAAATATAAACCTGTCGGCCAAAGTGGCCAGACCCAAAATTGCCTAAGGTACAGTTTTTTGCTCCCAGAGTAACAAAAAACTTATTGAACATAACTCCTAAGTAAATCGTTAAGGCAACGTTTTCAGGCCAGGGACACCCAAACTGATGGGGAGATGGAGCAGGGTCCCCCTACCTCGTAGGGTGGGGGTGGGGCTACAACTTATATTGTATATTTATGTATAGTTTCAATGTGTATAAACATACCATGTTATTGTGCATTCAATACTATGCTATTAAAATAATAGATTAATGTTTTATTTTAAACATGCATGTACAAGTGGCCATACCACTGCAATTTATAAACATACCTTATTAACTGAGAACCATTGTCAATAGAATCAATCTATCACTAACAATCTGTCAATTGGACGATAATCATGTAAGCTATTCAAAAGAGACAGAATCATGTTTTTTTTATATTTAAAGACAAATTAATTTTATTTATTTATTTAAAAAAAAATATATATATATATATTTATATATATATACAGTATATATATATAAAGGGGACCCCGTGCAGTATCCCCTAGACCCC
The DNA here is from genome assembly GCF_963921795.1 of Nannobrachium achirus. Lineage (NCBI taxonomy): Eukaryota > Metazoa > Chordata > Actinopteri > Myctophiformes > Myctophidae > Nannobrachium > Nannobrachium achirus. Next base: position 32,328,721 of record NC_137826.1, read on the forward strand.
CCCTGTTGAAGACCCCTGCGTTAAGGAACAGCTTAGCTAAATCAGTTTGTGTGTCAGCCTCTGCTTGTGTGTGTGTGTGTGTGTGTGTGTGTGTGTGTGTGTGTGTGTGTGTGTTGTGTTGCTGTGTCGCTTGTTCTCGGGCAGTGTTGTGCCTATTTTGAGCATTCAACGAACATTCCCCTCCTCACCTTTCCTATGAGTTCCCCCAGGTCCAGCTGCTCAAAGGGAATGTCCCACTCCTGCAGGTAGACGCTGGTCTGGCTGGCCTTACGGGCGATAGGGCCCTTCCACTGGCCGCCCCTGGAGCTGGGCAGGTCGTCCAGCTCGTCGCCGTCACACTCTCCCTCCGAACCCCCGTTCACCTCGCTCTCTTCCTCCTCCTCCTCTTCTTCTTCCTCCTCCTCCTCCTCTTCCTCCTCCACAGCTTCTTCCTCCTCTTCCTCTTCTTCCTCTTCTTCCTCGTGTCCCTCTTCCTCCTCTTCTACTCCTGGGTCTTCTTCATCTTCGACCACAATTTCATCCTCCACTTCCTCCTTAAAATAAACAGGGATTTTTTTTTTTATACAGTGGTCCTCAACCTTTTCAGGTCCCTTTCAGCGACCCCCAAAATAATCATGTTTTAACTGGCGCCCCCCCCCCCCCCCCCCCCCCCACCCTGATGCATTACATTTTGTATAACGCGTTGCGAGGCGTTGTGAGCATGTAGATCGGCTATTTTCACAATTTCTGCCTGTAATATTTGACAATTTGGTCAATGTTTAATTTGCCCCCCTGGGGATCCCGACCCACAGGTTGAGAACCACTGTTTTAATAAACCGCACATTGATGGTTGTGTTATTTAATTTGTGAAAAGATAAGGGTTAACCAAAATAACCTGCTGTAAACATTAATTAGATACACATCAAAAAGGTGTACATCAATACCTCTTCATCTTCATCTTCAACGAGGTCTGTGTTTATATCATCAACTGACTGCTCGATCTCACTGCTGTGATAAGAGATACAGTAGCATAAATCAAGAGGTAAAACGTAAGGAACTGTGCATTAGTCACAGTAACATACGACACCTGCACAGTGTTTATTTAACTGTATTTAACTTCATGTAATGGCTATTTAAAACAGTGAAATGGACAAGCGGTCTTACACAGTATCCGGGAGGATGTCGGCGTGCAAACTGACAGGACTGGAGACATCTGAGAGAAAAGAACATGAAAAATATTATATGAGAAGTATCACCAAGAATTACGAAAGATGCAAATGTGCTGTAGGTATTTTCCTTCATGAACAAAAATTTTATAAAATCTTCCTTCAGGTTGTCAACCAAAACCAACTTCAATGAGCTGAAATATGATGCAGTTCACAAATAACCCAGCAGATGGAGAAAATGAGAAGCAGCGAAGAAAATTGACAAACCCCCTAGCAATACCCCCCACCTAACCCAGGCAGATACTCTTTATCCACCAGCCACAATGGCTCATAGGTTAAAGAATGTCACCCATGTCACCAGCCACATATGTGCATATGCATAATGTTACAACCAAATTGACTTTTTATAGTAAAACAAGACCCTTCAAAATGTCTGCTAGTGTAAACCAACTTGCCGGTGGCTATAGCGTTAATTTCCCCCCACACAATTTTAACCCTTCAAGGACAGGCAAGCACAAGCAGGAAATGGAGAGAGCAGCTAGGAACGCAGAGGTTGGAGTGTGAATGCAAGGGGTAAACAATGCATCATGAACGTTTTGGGAACCATAAACTCACCAGGGAAGATAAACTGCTGTCTATGCTGAAAGTAGCAGGCAGCTTAAGGCAAAAAGAGAGGGAAAGAACGACGAGCATGGAAGGAGGAGAGAGAGAGTCTGGGTTAGAGAAGCTTTGACTCAAACGAGCCCTATTGTTTTATAGCCATCCCTGGGCTGTACTTCAGTGTTAGTGGATTTGTATGCAGTGAGAAGGGGAGAGAAGGGTGCATGTAGCTCCATCCACTCACAATCTGTTAAAACCACAAGAAGCGACTCAAGGCAACAACAACCATCTATAAATTCCAGGAATCTCTCTATGTCTGTTCATCCAATTGACTTCACAGTTGGAGGGTGTACTGCTGAGGAGCCAAAAGAGTGCAGTGTCGAGTGTGAAGTCGATTGGATGAGCTGTTCTCGAGCGCGCTGCAAGCAGAAATACCACAGTTCTTGTGAACACTGCAAGGGGGGCACTTCCAGGGACCAAGCAATCAGCCTACTCCAAACAGGCATGTGTACTGAAAGGCTGCTCGCCTGTCTATAATTTCAAGGAATCTCTTTATATAAATATGTATGTCTGTCTGTCCCAATCTTTCAAATCTGTCTGTTGCAAATCTTGTGAACCGTTCATCCGACCGACTTCACACTTTGTGGGTGTATTGCTGAGGACCAAAGGGACTACTGGGTCGAGTGTGAAGTCGATCATAAGAAGTGGTTCTTGAGAACACGGCAAGTGCTTCTCGACAACAATGCAAGCAGCACTTCAGATGGCCAAGTAATCAGCCTACTCCAAACGGGAAATGTGTTCCAAACAGCCATGCACTCAGAATGGGCGACTAACAGTCGACCTGTTTCGAATGGGTACGCACTCCGAATGGCCACACCCCGAATGGGCACTGCGTTAGTTCTGAGTAAATAGGATTACTAAGAGTACAATGCATGCACGCACCTTTGGTGTACGTGGATTGTACCCTAAGTGGGGAGTAGCTGTTTGGAACGCATATCCACTCGCTAAACATGTGCCCACTTCGGAACAGGCCAAATGTAAGACCTTCTGGTTCCCCAGGCAGGGCCACTCTGCTACACATGCGTCCTTCAGACTACAGTTACATATCGTCACTGTCGGGAAGAAACCTTGTATCTCCAAGTTTCAAATTTGTAAATGTTTTAGTAAAGCCCTGCTTCATCATACAAGGCCATCGCAAAAAACTAGTGAAAACAGCAGATCTACAAGCACACAACGCCTCGCACCGCGAGGCATTGTGCTTGTAGATCAGCTGTTTTCACTAGTTTAAATAGTATTTAAAATGATAAATACAACAGCTGTTTTCACTAGTTTAAATAGTATTTAAAATGATAAATACAAAACGAACATTTTGGACATACAAGGTTTCCACCCGACAACGACGATATATCTTTATGTCTCTGTGCAGTGTTTCTGTCAATGGACGACCTGGCAGTCTTACCTGGGAAGTGAAAGCGACTGTCTCTGTGGCCTTTGGGCGAGGGGTTGGGCGGTGGGGTGGCACTGGGGGGGTTGCTCTGCTGGAAGGGGGCGGGTGAGGAGGGTGTGGAGGAGGTGGTGGAAGAGGGGTTGCTACTAGAGTCCAGCTGGTTCAGCACTGGAGGATGGTCCTGGACGGACACACACACACACACACACACACACACACACACACAAACACACACGCACACGCACACGCGAGCGTGCACACGCGAGCGTGCACACGCGAGCGTGCACACGCACGCACGCACGCACGCACGCGCACACACACACACACACACACACACACACACACACACACACACACACACACACACACACTTTTGATCTTAGTTGTCTGATGACATCCATCATTTTCTACCCAGATTTGTCAGATTTTGCTTTATTTACTGTAGCCCTCTGACAGTGTAGACAGCGGAAACTGAGGGCCACAATTTCCGGGCTTCTTTCAAAAGATTCTAGTCAAATTTATCTTACTGCATTGGCAGATAATTTAACTGCCGTTAAGATTATTTTGTCTTTTTTCACTAATTACACTAGAATATCTTGAAAGAGGCCTGAAAAGTTTGATTTCAAGTAATAAGTGGGTGATTCTTGCAATGATATGTCATCTACGCGCTATAACTCTTTTGTACCTTTTTAGTGAGGGCCTTTGGCAGAGTGCCAAACTGCGGGGCGTCTGACAGGCGGTCCACAGGGTTGTTGATATCAGACGGGACAGACTCAGTCCTTCGTATTTTGGCAACTAGGGCAGAAATGGTTATGGTTATTGGTTACTGTGTCTGTTAAGATGACTATGTGCATCCATGGGGAGGGTTATTCTAGTGGTAGAGCAGTGGTTCTCAACCCGTGGGTCGTGACCCCCAGGGGGGTCCCCAAATTATTTTGGGGGGTCCCCAGATGATTAACTTGATTTTTCTCACTCAACAGTAAAAAAAACAACAACAAAGTTTAAGTGTATAGAGGGTATATGCACATTTCTAAAGTGACAATTTAAGGACTTTTTAATACCTTTAAAATGACGTGGTCTGAAAAGGTTGAGAACCACTGTGGTAGAGGACACTTACTTGGCAGAAAGGATATTCTGCAGGAAGGTGCTTCCTTCGTACACTTGTTATGGCACTTTAACCTGCGGACATAAATTGAAGAAGGTGAAAGTGTATACAGAGACTTTGCGTACATCAGTGCGTCAGATGGTTCTCCACTTGTTTTACTGACCGACAGTGTTTACACTTGACCCCAAACATCATGTTCTTCTGGCACACCTGGCATGTCTGGGACAACCAGGACTTGGTGGAAAACCTAGACACAACAAAAAACAACAAAAAAACTGTTAGAGCCTTTAACGTAAATAGCGATCTGAGCTGAAACATTGGGATTGAAAATGTAAGTTCATTTGATAGTTTCAATAATAAAAGCTTCATCATCATAATATAATCCAGGGTAAAGTTATCATGTAAAAAACTAAAAAACCTGTGTGTGACTGCTAGGCCAATGTCTCTTCTCACTGCTTGTGGAGAGCTGCGGTGAACACCCAGGTTATCTACAGACGGAGAAATGAAATGAGGGATGGACAGATTACAAGAAGCTTATTTACAGAAGTTTTAGTATGAGATACTGTACATGATGTGACACTAGCGCTAGTGTGATCACTTTATTAAGATTTCCTTTTAAGCCGTCCAACAACCAACATAATCACACTAACTAACAAAGAAAAGCCCATAAATCCCTGCAATCTGATCCAACACGTTCCTAATTCACTTTCCAAGCAGCAATTATGCAGAATGGTCATATGAAGAGCAGGGGTGTCGCACCAAATTCTGGGCCCTGGGTACAAGGATTCACTGTGGACCCCCATGAATGTTCTTCATAGGGGGAGGGGGTTTAACCCAATTAGACTACATGGGAACGCATTATTATGCATTATTTTGTGCTTTAACTATTGATAAATAGCAGATATACAAGCTCACACGGTGCCGCGCTGCGAACTTGTAGATCTGCTATTTTTGAAAAATGGTGAAAAGTCTTTCCTTCTAAGGTTTTGGCAAATAATGTCAAAACCTATGTCAGCGTGCTCAAATTCTTTCATGTCAAGGACCCCCAAAATGATATGTATATGTTACAAATGTTCGCTTGAAAAATCCATATATTGAAAAGATTTTCACACATTTTCATGACTTTTCAAAAATAGCAGATCTACAAGCTCGCAGCGCGGCACTCGGTGCCCCGCTGAGAGCTTGTATACCTGCTATTTTTCAATAGCTAAATAATGAAGACCCCTCCTCCACCTTGGGCCCTAGTAACTCAGTCCCACTATTCCCCCCCTTGTGACGCCCCTGGACGTGTGCATGCGTAACTCACTCTTGATGCTGCTCTGATGCTCCTCCATCAGGGTTGGGGTACCGGGGAGGGTGTATGATGTTGTGGTGGAGGCTGGGGTGGCTACTGGAGTACGAGCTGACAGGACAGGGTAGCGGGACGGCGAGTCCTCACACCCGTTCCCGTTGACTTGCATATTCAGGAAGAGTTTGTTCTTTTTCACGCACCTGGAGACAGTGGAAAGTAGGATAGAAATCCAAGCAACACAGTGTGGATATAACCCTGATATTGTAACCCTGATAGTGTACAGTGCACTCACACATTCAATTCAGGGCCCTATCTTCTACCTGACGCAAGGTGGTGCTAAGGGGCGCACATCATCATCATTACTATTTTCCAAACAACGCAGTTGTCACTTCTATGCCCGCGCTGTTTAGATACGTAATGATTTTGGAACCATCTAGCGACCATGATCTTAAAATGAGGTACGTGGTCTGGCGTGCAGACTGATTGCAGTCAAAATCCATGCAATTTCAACACGACAGCGATGTAGATGACATTTCCGAGACTGAAAGAATTATTATCTGGGCCATATTATCCATATCTATAGGGCGAGAATCCATGGCCATCGGACAATTTTCCATGCCTGTAACGAACCAATGAAGACAACGCACATCCAAGACATGACATTTACAGTACATAGCAGCAAAAGTATCCTTATGGGTGTGAGAAAAGAAAGAAAGAAAGAGGATAGAGAAAACATACAAAAATTGTGAAAGTGAAGCATACTGTAATAAACATAACCAGTAAGACTCCCTAATCGGGAGATAAGCGACCGTAGGTGGCTTATCTCCACAAATAGGGCAAAAATTTGTTTTTCCAAAATCTTCCTGATCCATGTTGATGACATGAGTGTAGACATGCTGTGTAGTGATAGTTGTGATTTTAGGCCAAAAACTGTAGGAGCAGTGTCCAAAAATGTGTTTTAAAAATCGGCCTGAAGGTGGCGCTAGAATAGGGCCATGTGAGAAATGAGGGGTGGGGTCTCCGCGTTGCCTTGGCGGACGAATAGGTACCGGCCCCAGCTCTCCCGGACGCTCCTAGCCCGAGTTACGGCATTTTATGTGCCCTGCAGTGGCAGGGGGTCCTCCACTGGGGGTGCCACCACTTTTGCATCCGTTCTGGAGCACCAGGAGTCGGTTGTCCCCGGGAATTCCCCGTGAGCAGCCCCGTTGGGGTGGTCATTTGGTCATTTTTGCGCATTGGGTCCTTGGAGGTTGTAGTTTGGCAGGCAAGGAGTGTGTGTGTGTGTGTGTAAAATCTGGCATGGATCGGGTCAACGGGTGCGGAGATATAAGCAGGGAAAAAGTGTGACGTGTGACGTGTGAGCACATTTGGTCATTTTTTACATCTGGGGGTCCCCCAGGGACCTGGGGGTCCCTGAAGCTCCGGGGGTCCTTGGAGGTTGTAGTTTGGCAGGTAAGGAGTGTGTGTGCAAAATGTGGCATGGATCGGGGCAACGGTTGTGGAGATATGAGCAGGGCAAAAGTGTGACGTGTGACGTGTGACGGACTCACTCACTCACAGACAGCCCGTGGAGGTTTCTACAGTAAGTAGCTCCCTACGGTCGCAATAAAACTAAGCCAAACGAAGGGTGTTAATTCTATCCGTGTTCTTTCAATGTCCTGTATACAAAATGAAGCATGGACTGACATGTACATTCACAATGAAGACAACAGAGAAAATCAGGGGAATACCAATTGCACATAATATTGACCAGTAAGACTCCCTAATCGGGAGATAAGCGACCGTAGGTCACATGTATACACAAAGAGGGCTGTAACTGCCATTGGTTCCTAGTTGTGTGGGCAATGTGTAGACATACTGTGTACCGATGTGCGTGATTTTAGGGCAAAATCTGTAGGAGCAGTGTCCAAAAATGTGTTTTGCAAGAATCGGCCTCATGGTGGCGCTAGAAGAGGGCCATGTGAGAAATGAGGGGTGGGGTCTCCGCGTTGCCTTGGCGGACGAATAGGTACCGGCCCCGGCTCTCCCGGACGCTCCTAGCCCGAGTTACGGCATTTTATGTGAGCTGCAGTGGAGGGGGTCCTCCACTGGGGGCGCCACCACTTTGGCATCCGTTCTGGAGCACCAGGAGTCGGTGGTCTCCGGGAATTCCCCGTGAGCAGCCCCGTTGGGGTGGTCATTTGGTCATTTTTGCACATTTGGTAATTTTTTACATCTGGGGGTCCCCCAGGGACCTGGGGGTCCCTGGAGCTCCGGGGGTCCTTGGAGGTTGTAGTTTGGCAGGCAAGGAGTGTGTGTGCAAAATTTGGCATGGATCGGGGCAACGGTTGCGGAGATATGAGCAGGGCAATAGTGTGACGTGTGAGGTGTGACAGACAGACGGACAGACTGACTGACGGACTCACTCACAGTTTGTGCAGGTTTTGATAGTAAGTGCGACCTACGGTCGCAACAACAGGCAACAATCTGAACAGAGTATTGAGAATTCTAGACAGTCACTTCAATAAGTTACTGTGGAACATCTAGCTCCCATTAGCATAAGCCATGTAGGCTAACTACCGGTACATTTCTGGTGTGAAGTTGCTACAGTATAATATAACTGAAAGTCTCAAAAAGGCCTCAAGGCCCCCCAAAAAATCGCCAATATGTAAGCTAGGAATTTTACCTAGGGCCCCGAAAGATTGTAGGATCGCCCCTGCACACAGTCTCACGCACGCACGCGTCGTCAGATGCATGGGATAGCAGTCCTGTTTACGTCTGTCTAGTTATGTTACAGGAATTTACAGCAAAGCTTTGCCATACATGGACCGGATGTTACAGATGTTGTAGAGAAAACACACTACTCTGTGTGCATATGTGCATATGTGCATACGTGTGTGTGTGTTTGTATTACCACCACTGAGCATTAGTCCTAGGAAATGCTTCCTGTTTTGACTCATAATCTCTTCTGTGGAGGATTTACCCCCAGTCAAATACATAGAGCAAAAGAGCAACAGGCAGGATGTGTGTGTGTGTGTGTGTGTGTGTGTGTGTGTGTGTGTGTGTGTGTGTGTGTGTGTGTGTGTGTGTGTGTGTGTGTGTGTGTGTGTGTGTGCGTGCGTGCGTGCGTGCGTGCGTGCGTGTGAGGGAGGGAGGGAGAGAAATAATGTGTGCCTGTCTGAGGGAGAGGGAGAAAATCTGTATCTGTAATAACAGTGTGCTGTACAGTATGTCCTACATAACCCCTGCACAGAAACATCCAGTGTTAGCTTAAAGCAGCACTATGTAACGTTCCTCTTCTACCCTGGGTTTGAACCTGGTGTCCTGCTTATGTGCTGACATTTTTACCATTGAGCTAATAGAGCCGGCCTGCTAGCTCGGGGGATAAATTGAATCTTGACTATCAGGTCAACATTCGTGTCAGATCTATCTGTCTGACTGTCTGATCTGTGTCTAGGTGAGACATTGACACAATCTAAATGTCTATTAACAACATACTCTACCATACAGATTGGACAAAGTTACATTTTGTCTCTGTCCCTCTCTCTTTCTTTCTTTCGCCCCCAACACAGTCGAAGCAGACGGCCGCCCACCCTGGGTCTGCCTGCCGTTTCTTCCAGTTCAAGGAGAGTTTTTCGTTGCTACTGCCGCAAAGTTGCTTGCTCATGGTGGGACAAAGTGTCTTGAGACAACTTGTTGTGATTTGACACTTTAATAACATTGAATTGAAATTGAATTTTATTCATTAACAAAAGTTACAAAGTGAGGTCTTGAAAGGGTAGAAATTTAACCGTCAAGGACTGGAGGTTGGGCTGGTTCATCCATCCTTCTATTAGAACCCATGGAAAGGGTTCACTGTATGCTTGACATGATTTTTTGAAAAAAGCCATTAATTTATTTGCCAAATTTCATTACTTTATCAATTTGCAGGGAACCTGCTGAGAGAAGTCGTCTATTCAGTGCACTTCATTTATTGATTTATGAACAAAATTCAAAATTCAGACTTATTAGCCAAGCAATTATATTCGGCCAACATTTCCTCAATTATTCAAGGTCTACATTCACAACGTTTGGACAGAATTAAGAAATGCTTAATGCATAAATAAAGTCATTAACGGAAAAATGGTCCATGTTTATGTGCAATACCCCAAGCAGTGAATAGCTTTTTATTTTTTAGTAGTTACATCCCTACTCTCCTACTTAATAAAAAGAGCAGGTGAAATAAAGACAGTATGGGGACCTACTTGTTGGCAGGTGGGTCTTCAATGCGGTTGCCCAGCTGGGATTCGTGGCTTTTGCTGCGGGTCAGTGTGATGTTAGGCAGCAGGTGAAGCACTTTGCGGGAGGGAGGCGGCGGGGTGCACGGGGGTTTTAGCCGATGGCGCCTCTTGGAGGGCGGCGTTATGGGTGGAGTAGAGGTGCGTCCATGGAATCTGGCCGCACGGGCCGCGGACATGGGAAACGGATCCGTGAGGGGGCTGTCGCCATAGACGTACGAAGCCTGCGCCTCGGCCGTGGGCACACCTGAGACGGAACCAGAGCGGGGGTGTGGGTAAGCCGCACAGGGGGTGGAGGGCGTGGATGGCGTAGTGGACGGGCGGGCCAGAGGCGAGGGACTGTGAGGACGCAGCGGAGCCCCCATGGCGTTCAGCTGGTCTGCGGTGAGCAGAGAGCCACTGTCCCTCCTAGTAGCTCCATCGTCCCTAAGCTCGTCTCCTGGCCCAACACAGAAAAAGAGTGACTGGTCAGATGAGAGACTCTCAATGTCCGCACCCAGGCACAGTGAAGGAAATAATTGTTTCATCCCATGGCGATTTTGTAAGTTTGCCCACTGAAAAATGTACGGTCTAATTGGTTGCTTTATTTCAACAGTGAGAGACAGAATAGCAAATAAATCGCACCTGTAATCGTGAAGTGAGCAGTGCAAACACGACACACGTGCATATCTCCTTGTATGGGCTGTCCTGTCCGAGACGTCAATTACTTTATGTGTATGAGCACATATGGCTAATACACACAAAGTGAAATGTAGGAGCGGTTTGCACCGCTCAAAAATAGTTTGATATATTTTAATATATAGGATTGGCAAAGGATCAAATAATCATTTCCTTCACTGTACTTTGATTGGCATTACCGATGAGTGTGCGAGGGCGCACACTCATCGGCGAGTCCCTCTGTAAAATCAGCAAGTGTACAAGGGCTCTCTCACAGACCTTTTCAACAATTTGTGCATACTTTTTAAGTCTGCTTTGCTCCATACTTTGCTTGAGGTAAAATCCCACAATTCCTAGAGTTGTGATGTTAAAAATCGGAGGTGAAGGCAGGAAGCAAGAAAAAAACAACAACAAACTAAAAAAAAAAGAAAAACAGAACATGGAAGGAGCTGGCAAGAAGTTTTAATGCTGGTCAAAACATACAGTATCTAAGTGTTGATTCATAACCAGCTGTGTTTGTAGTTGTTTGTCCCATGATGGCATGATGATGACTCAAACAATGATACAAACAATGGCCTATCAAAAATATTGCCTCTATCAAGAAATACAAATAAGGATATGTTTTACTTTTAATATAATATGACTTTACAACGAACACAATTTTATGTATTTACAAATGGAATATGAGCCTCATCTCATCGCTATGGTAGATAGCGATAGCTAGTTCAAGCTCAAAGATTTATGTTAGAATCACTTACAATAAAGCTGTGGCAACTTGTGAAATTATTGTACTTAATGCCTCCCCAACAATGTGGACAAAAAAAAGTAGAATAAGAATTTGAAAATAGTCATAAAGAAGCAAAATAGCAAAGGAAATGTTGCTAGCATCGCCACGGTAATGTGATGTCACAAAGTACTGTTCTGCTCTTCATATCACATTTGTACATTTCAAGCCCTTGCACCCTCTTGGACTCACACATTTCAGCAGGATATGTTACTTAACCTATTTAGGCCTAGAATTATTGAATGCTTTAACCAGTGAAAAATAGCAGATCTTCAAGCTCAGCTGCGAGCTTGTAGATCTGCTATTTTTGAAAAAGTCGTGAAAATGTGTGCAAATCTTTGACTATGTATTTTCAAAGCGAACGTTTGTAACTCAAATTTTGCTTCTGGGTGGTCCCTGGAACTAAATATTTTGAGATTGCCAGATGGGGGTCCGTGGACAAATACATATCATTTTGGGGGTCCTTCACGTGAAAAGGTTTGAGCACCACTGACACAGTAGTCTCTCAAGAACAGACTAACTGAGCTCCAGTTAAGTGAAAAGGACCTTTTCTTTGACGACGGCTAACCAGATTGCTGACATAGAAACATAGGTTTTTTTTTAAAAACCTTACAAGGACTCAAAAGACACTGATATAATCTGTCAAAATTTTCAAAAATAGCAGATGTACAAGCTCGCAGCGCGGCACTCGGTGCCGCGCTGTGAGCTTGTATATCTGCTATTTTTCAATAGTTAAAGCATAAAATAATGATACACAATAATGTGTACCCGTTCTAAATGGGTTTTAAAGTCTATGAGGGTACAGTGCTCAGGGTAGGCCAGGGGTCTTCAACAGAGGGTCCGGGACCCCTAGGGGTCCTCAAGAGTTACAACAGGGGGTCGTCCAAATCTTTGTGTGATAGGATAATTCTTTTAAATGAACAACTTGAAACCTCGCATCCCTATTCTGAGGAGAACTTTAGCCAAAAATAGCAGATCTACAAGCTCGCGAGGCGTTGAGAGCTTGTAGATCAGCTATTTTTAGTAAATAGGTTTGGTGTAAAGGTAAAAAAAAAAAAGATCAGACCAAGTACAGAGTGAAAGGTCAAATTTGCTAAGTATCAACGTGGTTAAATGTCTGAAAAAACACATTAACATGAATAACATATACGGATGACAGTGCTGTCAAACAATATCTGCAACACAATTTTATACAATATGTAGTGGGGGGGGGGGGGGGGGGGGGGGTCCCTGCTTTATCTTCCTCTCAGCTAAGGCCTGAAAAACTGAAAGACCCCTGGGGTAGGCTATAGGGTGGACAACTGGACATTGGGATTGGGCCTTGGAACATTTCCCACACACCTGATTCAGTGGCACTCTTGAGACAGGAGAGGGCAGCGCTGAGCCTGGCACACTCCTCTGAACTGGAGCCTAGCCTTCTCATGATCTCCCGCACCTGAGAGCCTGGCATCTGCAGCAAGGAATCCAGGGACAGCTTCACTGGCACTGCCTGCAACGAGAGAAACACGCCTTCAATTACAGTGTTTTTAACAGTTACTCGAACGAATTGATTTAATTGATTATAAAGAAAATACATTCTAATACTATGATGTGACACGTGAGCTTGTAGATAATCTGTTTTAGCCATGTTTGAGTCTAGAGCAGGGGTCTTCAACGTTTTCAGGCCAAGGACCCCTTAGTTGAGAGAGATGAAGCAGGGACCCCCAGATTCCATATAGTTTCATCGTTTGACAGCACAATCATCAGTGTATGTTGGATTCATGTCAATTTGTGTTTTCAGATATTTAACCACTTGAACAGTCAATACCTTTTAAACTTGACCTTTCACTCTGTACTTAGTCTGCTCTTTTCCCCCTCTACACCAAACCTCTTTGCTGAAAATAGCCGATCTACAAGCTCACAACGCCTCGCAGCAGAGCTTGTAGATCTGCTATTTTTGGCTACAGTTCTGTAGCCTGCTGGTCTAGAGTCTACCAACAGTACAAGTAAACCTTGGGCCTAACTTATACTAAGCAAATCAGTGAGTGACAGCGATGTACTGTAGACTGAGAATAAATTATGTTCCAGCTCAACCACAGTTAACTGAGAAGTTCAAATTGATGACAAAAACCTGTGCTGGACATTATGTCAAGCAATTATGTGATTCGCATCTTTCCTAAAGGCTGATATTTTTCGTACAAAGGCAAGTTATATTTATCCAAAGCTACCTTTATTTAAATTAGAGTTTCTATTGTCATTTTACTCACATGTTACCTATAACATGAAGCTTATAGGTGAGCCACTGATACAAGTTTAAGTTTTTTCCTTAAAGTTAAAGGTGTCATTAAGGCTTCAGTAAAACACCAACGTGGAAGAAGCTTGCAAATTAATTTAAAATATCAGCCAGTTATGTGACATGAGCTTTTGCTTCCTTAAAGTAAATAGTGTCGAACTCCAAGGTTTGTTACTTCTCCCCAACTCTCTCTCCCTGTTTCCTGTCCATCTACACCAGTGGTTTCCAAACTTTTGAGCCCGTGACCCAAAAGAGAAATTAGACATTTGCCCAGCACCCAAACTAGTGAAAATAGCAGATCTACAAGCTCACAACACGGTGCGAATTGAGCTTGTATATTGTCTATTTTCAATACTTAAACATTTCTTTTCTAATTTATGAAATTTCTTGGACTTAATTTATTAATGAAATTCTGTGCATTCTTTTGTCCTTTTTTCATGAAAATCATAACTTTTTGGGGAATGTTTATTTTTCTAATGTTTTTGAATAATATATAATAATAATTAAAAACAAAATGTAGGAAATCAAAAATTAAGGGACCCATAAAAAGAAATGGGAACCAGTGATCTACACTGTACAGTACACTATCAATTTAAAAAAGATGACCCCAAAATATATTTAAAAAAGAGAAAAAGAAAAACCCAAACACAGTGAATCACTGTCAGTCACACACACACACACACACACACACACACACACACACACACACACACACACACACACACACACACACACACACACACAGCAACATGGTGGCCCACCTCGATGAGCTCAGGACGCAGGTTGATGATGCGCAGCCAGTCTGCTAACCGTGGATAGCTGTCCAGGGCCTCGGGCCTCTCCGTCTCCGGCACCTTCTGCTTGCACTGCAGCTGCTTACAGATGTACTTCATCAGCTTCACCTGCAGGGGGCAACAGAGAACACCACACGGTTGGGAGGGGCATGACAAAGCGGAGACTACAGAGCAGCATCTTTGGGCACGACTTCTTTTAGGATGTCTCTGGCTTTGAGGATACGTGTCACACCTCTATGCAGTGGTGGGAAAAGTACTGACATTTTATACTTAAGTAAAAGTATCGACACTGCAATGTAGAAATACTCTGTTAAAGTAAAAGTCCTGAATTCAACATGTACCCGAGTAAAACTACGAAAGTATTGGCATCAAAATATACTTAAAGTACCAAAAGTAAAAGTACAAAATGTTTGAAAATAGTAGATCTACGCACACAACATGTCGCATCGCAACCTGTGAGTGAAAGCTAAGGCAGTTGGCCATGCAAAAATAAAACATAGGTAATTTTATATTCCTATACTGCAAAGATGAAGAATTTGTTAGCTTTGAACATCATTTTGTGGTAGGTCTGCAGTTGAATGACTGAGTTACTGAATTGTTCCCTTGAATTTAATTAAGAGGGCCATGTATCCAAGCCTATCTGGGATTCATCACTGCCCCTCACACCAGCTGCCATAGTATCTTCCCCCAAGTGTGCGAAAAGGCCAACTTGACACAAAAATGACTTCCATCACACAAATGAGAATTCCCTTCCTTTGTAATGGCCTGAAACTTCCTCCAATCCATGTCCCAGCTCAGTCTTTCATAAATAAGACTGGGTTTGTTTAACCCCCCCCCCACACCACCACCACAGACACACACATGCAAAACACACACACACACACACACACACACACACACACACACACACACACACACACACACACACACACACACACACACACACACACACACCCAACCCACCCGTAAGCAGCGCTGTCAATTAGATATAAATAAATAGCTATTATTACATGGAAAGGACAATGAGCTGGCCATCTCATGAGGGTGTCTGCCGCGCTGGCATGGCAACCGAGTGTCTTTGGAACATTGAAGCGGATGACGAGCGACCGCAGTGACATCACTAAAGCCCTGGAAGATGCAAAGTTCAATGTGTGTGTGTGAGGCTGGCAGACCATCGTGCCTCCTCCACAGAGTACATGGACTAAAACATCACTAATGGGTTAATGTGTTTTGTTCCCAAAGCAGAGGCTAGCTAGGCAATAGGCATCCACTGAATTCACCATTAATCTTTTGATACAATAGAATTTATTAGTGTGGTTGCCCAACAGGGCAACACATTATAGTCCTGGGGAAAATGTATTTACTTCTAGGGTGACCTTTCCGCTGCCATTGGAAATTGATGGAATCAATGGGAATGGGAATCAATAGGGAATCAACTGGTCGAGCTTCACATGACACTTACTGCAGAATATAGTCACGTCAGCAACCACACTTGCAATTTCCAATTGCATCTTTCTAGTTATTATCTATTTCTGTAAATACACATTTACATGACAGAAAATGATAAATAATTCCAACAGTCAAAATGTGGGTTACATAAAAAAAAAAATCTCCTCCTTTCCCAGCTATGGGGCAAAGAGGGCTGTGCACAGTAGGATATGGTTTTCCCTGATATACTGGATTCTCTCTCCTCCCCTGGCGAGATGCTGTGGCAGCATGTGTGGCAGCATGTGGCATAGCTCAGGGGTAGAGAAACCGTTATTAGAGCACGAAGGGTTCCCGAAGGGTTCCCAGTTCGAATCCGGGCTCCCCCTGAGTTAATGTCGAAGGGTCCTTGGGCAAGACTCTGAACCCCACATTGCTCCCGGTGAGCAGGTTGGTGCCTTGCATGGTTTCCTCCGCCACCGGTGTATGAATGTGTGCGTGAATGGGTGAATGTAATGCACAATCTCTGTAAAGCGCTTTGGATAAAAGCGCTATATAAATGCACCATTTACCATTTACCATTTACCAGCACATCAACATTACAGTCACTAGTGGCTCTACAGGAACAGGGCAATAGAGGGAGAGGAGGAGATGAGAACTTGCCTGCTCAGGGTAGCACTCTGACAAGTACTCAGTTTAACTTTGAGGGAAGAAGAAATCACAAAGAATGGATTGCTGTCGCTGATATGTATCACAATCTGCCCTGTCTCAAGGTCTGGTCAGCAAAAGATACTGCGCTAAACATGTCCTTAAAGTTTTGTAACAGAGTTTTTTTGTCAGAAAATAATATTTTACATGGCCTACCATGCCACACTGAAGTCCACTGTATGAGCAGAAGGGCTGTGCTCAAACATTTATTTCAATATGTCAGTGGAAACTGGACTATTTATGAATTGATTGATTGATTACTTTATTAACAGTTTGCAAAATAAAGGCACCGATTTATACAAAAGAATGCTAAAAGGCTTGTTTCCATTAAGGCTGTGTATTCAATTCATCAAGACATTTAAAGACAAACAAATGCAAAAACATCATATATACAAGAAGTAATATGTATATGAAAGAAAGATAAGTACAGTGAACCGTTGGGAGGAGGGGGTCGTTTCCACTCCAGTGATAAGCTTAGACTTTTAACTTTTTACACAGGGGCCAGTTACAATTTGCAGCCTGGAAAAAAAGTCTGGAAAACTGTACTATTCATGAATGACATTGCTGTTACAGACATTGGTTAAATTCGTCCGATACTCACCGTTACAAAATTCTGCTGACTTTTGCCCACCTGAGCATTGAGTACCCTCATCCCTTATTTTGTACCAATCTAAGAACATACAGTATGTAGGGAAGCTGTGTGTTATTGTGCAGTGATTTCAAGGCTATGCGCTGCCACCATGACTGAGGAAATCATTCAAAATGATGTACATATGAGGTCAAAAATAATCTCTACAGAATAAGTGTGTTAATAAACAGAGCAGCAATGCCCATACGTTCAACCTCTTTCACAAAATATGGCTATTAGTGCTAGTGGTATTTGTGTATGGAACTCTTTTGCTATGAGGCCTATTTGCATAGAAATGGGCCCAGGGCCGATATGTCAGTCACGTATTTATAATACCTCATTTAAACATGTGCAAATAATACCGGAGCACCAAGATGCTATTTGCTTAGCCTGGCTTTGAGAATTACACAATTTCCGTAAAAGCTGCGCAATCCTTTAGTGAATTCACCCTATAAGGTTGTTTTTTTTAATACTCGGAGACACAGAGGATTTGGCTGTGCAGCTCACTGTTGCAACCCCACCCCCAGTCCTGCTCTCCATGTTTGCCTCTGCTAATCAGCACTTTTAATGAGTAAACCCTCCATGAAGGCCATCGCTGTAGTGTCTCTGGCTCTCTCGTGACGTGGGATGCATCAGTAAACATGACTAGGACATGGCGAACCCTGCAGTGCGCTCTGTCTAAACAAAGGCCTGACACCAAAGCCTGAGACGGCTGTGGATCACTGCGTGATGGGAGCAAGAACGGAGAGGACCACCGTTAAAGGGCAGAGAAATACCAAACGACTCAACCGATGCCTGCTGCGATGCGGATCACACACTGGAGGATTAATATAAAAGAGTGAACTGCACAAGGCAATGAAATAAAAGGCCAGAATAGGAGATAGGAACCCTTCAACAAATGGACACAAGGCCCCTTTACCTAGGGTCTTTCCACATCAAAAGTCTAGAGGCCTATGAGTAAAATCAACTGTAAAACATGAACTGGTGGTGCAATGCAACAATTTATTTTGACCCACTAACGGGGCAAAAATGTTTAAAAACATTTATTGGTTGTTCTGTCAGTCCAACATTTGGCCAAAATATGACATTTGGTTGATATGCACACAAGCTAGGCCTGTATCATCCTCTAATGGGCAGATTGTCATGACTCAGCAGAGGATGAACTCTGCGGAGCTAACACTTTATTGTAAAGTTATTTTACTTTATTGTAATGTTATTTTTAGCCCTACTACCGTAGTTAGATTGCGGTCCTCTCAGGATGCCGGTCAACTTTGGTCTGGTTTGGTGTAAGCGGGCCGTTCAGACTCTTGCTCTTGTGACAAACACCATGGTATTGGTTTGCAGTGGCGCGCGTTGGGCAGCTCAACACTGCCGTATAGTGTGTCGCCTTATCTCCGAGCTTATCTGTAAGAGTCCATTACAGCGGCCAGCCTTGAGCAGGCAACGGCGGCTTCAGATGAGCTGCGAAGCATCTGTTAGCTCACAACCAGCAGCCACCCCTCAAGAGCTTGAGCAACAATGAGGAGCGTGTGCGTCTTTCCATGCTCATTGAATGCGCTCATTCACAAACACACACATCACACGTAAACACACAACCACACAATGCTGAGGAGGAGTGGCCTTGGGACGTACAAGGCAGCAGTCTGACAGCCAACAGAAGCATATCCACTTCAGGAAATTAAAATGGAGAGAGAAATAGAATGAAAGAGAGGTCAGGTATAAGCATGGTCGATGTCACCTTGGGTAACAACTCAGCTAAAGCTAAGAGGCTCTCCATTTGAATAGATGTTAACAGCTCTCATTCAGCTACACATTAACACTCAAGTGCTATCAATTTGGCTGTAATTGTACTGACAACATTAACTATCTTTTCCCAAAAATCCATGACACACCGCCTGCCTGTTTGTCTTAATCAGAAAAACAAGTTGTCATGGAATATGTACCGGTAACAACAAGGCAAAATATTACAAGGTAATCCATAGTCCACCACAGGATGATGCAATGTTTGCAATAGGGTTTTTAGGGTCACAGTGACCTAGTTTTGATATGTGATGCACCTCTTCCATAGATACAATATAACCATATACAGTACAGTACCATGGTTGGTCATCGTAGGATATTATTATACTCCTGACAAGATATTAGAAGGACGGATGGACAGACGGATGGAATGGAAAACCTTAGAAACCTTCGGGAAATGCTGAGAAAATGTGAAAGCATGTTGACATCATGTTTGACCTAGGGTAAAAACATGACTGTCTGCATACATAAAGATGTACAGTCAAACATACAGTCAAACAAATAGACATTCTCTGCCAAGTCAATATTTTAGGTGATAACTCACTCATCGCGGTGGTTGGAAAACTACAACATGATGTCACTGAGCTGCGATGATAAGAGAGTCGCGACACATCTCTGTTTTTACTAACCGACATAAAGGACACCACTGCGACTATGAGTGTCCAGTAAGTGTAAAGCCAGTCTCCTTTGTGTATATAGAGTCACTGGAGTTTGAACCTGGCTTTTTAGGTTAACCAATAAGGAGAGATATTGTTATTGTCAGACAATAGTTCTTGTCCAGCTGTATTATTTCATCTAGAGCAGGGTTCCCCAATTAGGTTTCCCCTAGGGCCAAATTATGTCTAGGGTACCAAGCCGAGGGCCACAACATTGCGGGGGGCGATGGCGGCGTTCCCGCTACTCCAGCGACAGTTCAGATATACTAGTGTTGCTGCTGCTCTTATACCACCATTATTATAATTATTATGAGAAATGCACTCCTTAAAGTTGAAACAAAATACGTTAAGAACCAATTAACTAGTCTGCTTGAGAAGTATGCATATAACAGCAGCCAGTTGAGACATAACAGCAGACATAATTGCCTTCCTCTGATCCATTAACGAGGGGCTGTCAACTACTTACTGGCATCAGCTGGACACAGACACACACACACCTTCACTCTGCTCTAAAAGTCACTGGAGTCTGTCTCATTTCTCTCCAAAAGCCCTTGAATATGATTGAAAATGATTAAGGATTACTGTGAGCATGCTAAGCTTACGTTTCATATTGCACTCAACATACCTGTAATTTTTTTTCTTCTTTTTGACTGGGTTTGGTGGGGGCCGTTTAGAACCCCCCGCGGGCCGCAAATGGCCGCCTATTGGGGAACCCTGATCTAGAGTAAAAAATAAATAAAATAAAAATCAAATATATATTTTTAAAATGTTCTCAAATTTGTATCCCACAATTTTGTAACCCATTTTTCACCCAGTGCCAATTGCCTGAGCTGTAATCCTGGGCTCTGCTCTCCTTCTGCCAACCTGGGGAGGGCCCCGAACTGAGCTTCCTTCAGTGCATGAGAAATGTCTGATTGGACAATATAATGGATTTGAGGATTGGTCAAGCTTCACGTAACATCACAATATAAAGGCAACCACACTTGCAATTTCCCAGAATTGTACATTTCTAGTTTTTGGAGCAGTGCTACCTGCTTTCTGCAACAACAACAGAAAAGTAACACATACAGTAGGCTATGTGGTCTGTCCATAATGTGTATGTATGATGCTCAAGTTTCAGAAGAATACATGGTCACATAAATCAACATTCTGAGTTTTGAATCTCTAAACACATTCACTGCATTGTCTGGAACAGTGGTTCTCAAAGTGGGGTCCAGGCACCCTCTCTTTTCTTTCTCCTCCTTTTTTATATGAACCACTTGAACCACTATAGCGTCCATATATTCTGAGAACTTTAGCCAAAAATAGCAGATCTACAATCTCACAACAAGCTCACAACACCTCACGCTGCAAGGCGTTGTGAGCTTGTAGATCGTCTATTTTCGGCAAAGAGCTTTGGTGTAGAGGGGAAAAAGAGAAGACGAAGTACAGTATCTGAAAACACAAATTGACACGAATCCAAAATACACTGATGATCGTTCTGTCAAATCATGAAATTAATGTAATCTTTGAAAAGGTTGTGGGGGTCCCTGCTTCATCTCTCTCTCTCAACTAAGGGGTGAAAACGTTGAAGACCCCTGCCGTAGCATAGCACATCTAGCACTGTCTAACACTGGCTCATAAACTAGAGGTGGCTAATGAGCAAGCCTTCCACTTTACCTCCCCACACACTAGTGCAGTCTGGTGACGTCAGGTTACCTAGCAACCTCCCCTCAGAGTCGTCAGCAGCGTTTTCACTGGGATTTTCCCGTACATGTGGAACACAGAGCTCTGACATAATACAGCCCCGAAATAGAACCAAAATGTTCCCATCTCTATTGGAGGATAACTATAGCAGCTATAAACACACCACCCACAGCGCTACGCTCCATCTCATCCACACCAGGTAGATAGGATTGCATTTTAAAAACAAAAACCCAATCTCCCCAAAAGTGATTACCTGTGTGTGAGTGTGTGTGTGTGTGTGTGTGTGTGTGTGTGTGTGTGTGTGTGTGTGTGTGTGTGTGTGTGTGTGTGTGTGTGTGTGTGTGTGTGTGTGTGTGTGCATGCATACGCCTGTGTGTGTATGTGTGTGTTTGTGTGTGTGTGTGTGTGCATGCATACGCCTGTGTGTGTGTGTGTGTGTGTGTGTGTGTGTGTGTGTGTGTGTGTGCGTGTGTGTGTGTGTGTGTGTGTGTGTGTGTGCGCGTGTGTACAGTGCATCCACTGAGATGTCCCATAGGCAACCATTGCCCTGTGGCCTTCTTATTGCATATTATTGTATTTCTTTTGGTGCATTGTGGAGAATGCGGCGGCTCTTGTCGACTCATGTGGCCTGGAGGGTGGGGGTGGGGGTGGAGGGTGGAGGTGGGGGAGTGGAGGGTGGATGGCGTCAGAGTCCACCTGTCAGCACCGCTAAACAACACCATGGCAACGGCCTAATGCCGCGAGGGGATGAGCGACAGCCAGCCAGTCGTGTCAGCCGGGGGAGGGGAGAGGGGGGGGGAGGAGGCTGACACTGCAGACTGGGGAGAGCAGCAGCTTCCATATCGCTCCAACGTTTCCTCAAGTCTCCCTCGTGCAGGGGCGTCAATTGGGTATGGCAGGGGTTATGCAGCTGCCATACCCTGGGTCCAGAGGGGAAAATAAAAATTACTTTTAGATATAAATCCATGAATGTCTCTTGGTCTATCTGCGCTGGTTATTATGTTGTTAAATTACAGTAAAATAACTACAAATGCAAAGTTTTACATAATGGTCACTTTAACAAGGTATTATAAGTATATTCTCCACACTTGTATTCTCCCCAGCTTGACAAAATGGTATATTACCAGGTTCTGCAGGTCAGCTGCACAGGTGCAATGCATCATTGTTAATTGTGGCACGTTTACTAACATGCCAAGTTTAGCTGCACTTGAACAACCATTCCAGGCTGCCATATCCAGCCCAAGAAACTGTAGAAACCTGTGTAAAAGTCTGACAAAAGGCGTTTTTTTTTTTTCAGACATTGTGAAAATAGCCGATCTACATGCTCACAACGCCTCGCAGCGCGAGGCGTTGTGAGCATGTAGATCTGCTATTTTCACAATAGAACCGTGTTATCCAAAATGTAATGCCTATTTTCCATGAGGACTCCCCTCTTTGCCATACCCTAGCTTTTGCTGAACTGACGCCACTGAGCAGCAGCTTCCATCGCTCCAGCGTTTCCTCAAGTCTCCCTCGTGGAGCCCTGCCGCTGACACACACACTTTGTTGCACCTGCCAAGGATAGCACGGCCTTATCTGTGTCTGAACTGAGCAAGAGCGTTCTTCTATCCCTGATGAATACTACAGTAGTGTATCTCAGTGGTTCTCAACCTTTTCAAGCCGAGACACCCAAAATAATCATATCTTAACTGGGGACCCCCCCACCCCGACGAGCAGCACTGA
The DNA here is from genome assembly GCF_963921795.1 of Nannobrachium achirus. Classification (NCBI taxonomy): domain Eukaryota; kingdom Metazoa; phylum Chordata; class Actinopteri; order Myctophiformes; family Myctophidae; genus Nannobrachium; species Nannobrachium achirus. Next base: position 32,351,697 of record NC_137826.1, read on the forward strand.
GAGTTTTGGCATTACATTTTCTATATCACGGTTCTGTTGTGAAAATAGCCGATCTACATGCTCACAACGCCTCTTTGAGGATGTAGATCGGCTATTTTCACAATTTCTGCCTCTATATTTGACAATTTGGCCAATGTTTAATTTGTCATTTCAGAGGTATTAAAAAGTCCTTAAAGATGGGGTGCCATGACCCCCCCCCCCCCCCCCCCCCCCAAAGAAAAACATGATTATCGGGTATTATGATTATACTAGGAGGAAGATTTGTCCAAAAAAGTGTACAGAAAGAGTTAAAATTAGGTTTTTAGTGTTGGGTGAATGGTAAAAGGGGGAGGGGATGATTATATGATGTCACTCTGTGTTTTTGGATCGGCACTTTTGACCCACAAGGTGGCAGCCTCGAGGAAGAAACCCAAAATACAAAGGGAATACATAATTGCTCATAGCAACCACACCAGGGGGTCTAATGAAATACTGTCAACCTCCCAGACACATGAAAACCAGAAAAAGTACAAAACTATGGCACCACCTCTTTAAATTGTCACTTTAGAAATGTGCAGATACATCCTATGGATGTATAAACCAACAGGTTGTGTTGGTTTGTTTACCGTTGATTGAGAAAACAGTGTTGCACATTAGGTTAATGTTTTAGTTAGAAAGAAAGAAAGATAATGTAGGTTACATAGGTAATCGAGTCAGACTGAATAAGGCAACACAATTCGGCACTGTATTGTGACATGGTGCAGGTCATACAGGTCCCACTCCCATATTGTATTTGACATGATTATAATATATCATTCATGACCTTCGGTTAATCAGGACAGGCTATCAGTCACCATGTTTCAAAGCAGAAGTGTTCTAAAAGCAGCTCGGCTCTTCTCTTGCAGGACACAGCACCAGTCTGAGGGAGGAGGGTTATCTGAGGGGCAAACAGCACACATCCATGCAGACAATATTATCAGTGTGCACAAAGGGCCACGTGAGCACAGAAGCCTTTATCTGGTGGCTCCAGTGTCACAACCAACATGGGGCTGAACGACCACGGCACTGTGACCTAGAAATAATCCTCTCATAGGCCTGCACAATCCATTGTGCATAGGAAGAAATCACGATTTTAGCAATCCACAATAAATAATAGTAGTAGAAGAGTGGCACGTTAGTTATGTATGGTGGCGTGTTTTCTTTCATTTGTATGCCCATTGTAGGTAACACTAGTGAAGATGTTAATCTTCCCCGCATAAGATGCAATACAAATCATTTTGATTCCCAAATCTAGACTAAATATTGTGATTAATAGTTGTCATAATGTCATAATATAAATCGAATTTTAGCCCTGGCACTTTTGGGGGCTCTGTGATCAAAGAAAATGTCACCAAACCATGTAAATGTGAGGCCTCACAATAATCAACAATTACAAAACAATGGTGCCATAGACTTGTGCATGATCATTATTTTTTCACCGGTGCGTGCTGAAAATAAATAAATAAATCACTTCCCCAGGAGAGGGGTGTCAGGCAGGCCTGATGAAGTACTAGCCAGGTCACATGGGCTTTGGGGTGTTTTGTATACGGCTGGAAGGCTGAAAGTCTGTGGGTGACGCGTGGGTGACTGTTCCAGACAATGGCCAGTGCTGACCCCTCCTCCATCATTATCATTAGCGGGGGCTGATGTCTCCTGGAGAGGAGGAGGGGCTACTGCTGTCTGGGGGACAGCGACAGGGGGTGGATGGTAGAGGCCACTGGTTCCCAAACACTGGGTTTGTTTTGTGGGTAGCGTAGTGCAATGGTTCTCAACCTTTTCAGGCCGCGACCCCCAAAATAATCATATTTCAACTGGGGACCCCCCACCCTGATGAGCACTAAGAGTTGATGCAAAACATCTTGTATAACACGGTTCTATTGTGAACCGTGTTTTCACAATTTCTGCTTCTAATATTTGACAACACTTAAAGGGATATTCCACTTTCAACAGGGAAACAGTGGAAGGGCCTCTCTCCACATACACACCCATTGTAACTTCAAACTCCATTTTAACCATGATAGATTGATTAAAAACACCCATTATTTTTTCTGGTGACTCAAACTACCCTCCTAATACGTGAGCAGGCCGTGTTTTATCCATAACTTTTTTTCATTTATTTTTTATAATTATTTGGGAAAATGGAAAAAATTCAATACAAAAAACGAATTATTAAAAATAAATGAAAAAATCACACCCGTGTGAAGTGGAGCTGTGTGTGTGTGTGTGTGTGTGTGTGTGTGTGTGTGTGTGTGTGTGTGTGTGTGTGTGTGTGTGTGTGTGTGTGTGTGTGTGTGTGTGGATCATGTGTACCGATTTTTGTGACATTTGAAGAAAATATGTAGGAAAAGGAGCAAAAAGTGTGTTTTGGAGAAAATTCAAGATGGCGGAAAATCTATCATGGCGCAAATGGGCGTGGCCTATATGGGGAGATGCGTCATGACCCAAGGAATCCAGGGAAAAAATATTTTTAATTTTCCGACCTACGGTTCAAGAGTTACAGGCCAAAACGTAAAGTGGGGTGTTATGGCGCCACCATGCGGCCAAATGACACAATTATTTTTTATTTAATCCTTGAAATCATTATGAACCTCCTCTCCAAGTCTTGAAACTCTAGCCCCTATGGTTTGCGAGAGACAAATAATTGAATGTGAGTTTTTGCGATTCCCATTATAAGTCAATGGGGAAAATTAATTCACTAATAAATTAATATCAATTAAACTATTGAACCTTTCTCTTAGCAAGTTACTAGCCCACGATTCCCGAGTAAGCCGGTCGATTTGACATATGGCGCGAGTGTGTGGTGGCAAAACTGTGGGACTAGTAGCGTGCTGAAGTTTAGGAAGTTCAGGCTACATACACACAGACACACAGACACACAGACAGACAGACACACAGACCCACACAGCCACGTATAGGGAGCCTGTGCTTCACACAGCTCCAAAAAGTTATCGAAAAAACACAGCCTGCTCACGTATTAGGAGGGTAATATGAGTCACCCGAAAAAAATAATGGGTGTTTTTAATGAATCTATCATGGTTAAAATGAAGTTTGAAGTTACAATGGGTGTGTGTGGGGAGAGGCCCTGGGCCTGGAGGGCCTGGTAACATTTACATCAAATATCTAAATATTGAATCAAGCTAAGTAAAAACTGTTCAGGGTGTTAATAAAAGCCTGATTAGACGAATTACCAAAAGTTGAAATATCCCTTTAAACGTTATGTTGGTTTGTTTACTGTTGAGTGAGAAAACAATGTTGCACATTAAGTTAATCATCTGGGGACCCCCCAAAATAATTAGGGGGTCCCGACCCACAGGTTGAGAACTACTGGCGTAGCGGACACATTTTTTATGTGTCACGACTCGAGAAAAAAGTCACATTTTCTTTCTTTTAACTACATAACTACATATGTACATTGATTTCTATGATTTTTTGGAGGAAATGAAACGTAATAAATACAATAAAAGATTATAAAAAATAAATGAAAAACGTTATCGAAAAAACACGGCCTGCTCACGTATTTGGAGGGTGTTGTTTTCATTGAATCTATCATGGTTAAAATGGAATTTGAAGTTCTAATGGGGTTGTATAGGACGGTCCTGGAAGGGGGCAACATGGGGGAAATGAATATCAAATATCTAAATACTGAATGAAGAAATTCAAAAACTGTCCTGGGTGTTCCCAAAAGCCTGATTAGACGATAAAATGACAAAACGAAAGTGAAATATCCCTTTAAGTATATGTTGATGTCTATACTTTTGTACTTTTACTCAAGTAACATTTTGAACACAAGTTCAAACAAGTCCGTAATAAGAGTATTTTTATATTGAGGTGTTGCTACTTTTACTTAAAGGAGTAGTTCGCCGGTTTTCAACCAAGTCTGTGTTCTTTTAGTCAGCTATGTTCATGCTAAAATGCGTCTATTTCCTTACATTACTGTTCTGTGGCCGCTAGGGGTCCATCGTCTAGCTACGTCATAGACTATTTTGGCCAATGGAAAGCCTGGGTTCCCGAAGCTATGACGTAGCTAGACGATGGTCCGTAAGCTACTGAAACTACAATGGGATTTGACCCGGTGCGGTTGCCGTAGCCCCCCCTCAACACTAGCTAGCATTAACACAACAACAACAAACAGTATGGTTGTTTCAGACACGTTTTCTACTGACATAGGGACTTGCTGGCAGAATCTTCGTTAGAACTACTTTTTATATGAACTGGAGTAGGCTATACATTAGATTAGAAGAAGGAAAAAAAAGAAGAAAAAAAAACAGCGACGGGAACCAGAGAGAAAAGACGTGCGTCTGCCAGCTGGGACTCCACTACGCTAACATCATACAGACACACTGTTGTATGACCATTCTCTGCACCCAAGTTATTCTGCCCACCTTTGTTGGGCAGAATACTACTACTTCTTGCTGCTAGGATCCCTAAATTGAACTGGAGGAGACAACCGAAACACAATGGTATGTTTCATTCATGTATAACTTGTTTGTGTATGTGTGTCATCATCAATGTGTCCTGGCATACACGTTCTTATTTTAATCCCAATTACTGAATGTAAAGCCTGTACGTTTTCTTTAGAATATGTATGATGGCACTGATTTTACTAGTATTTCACATTAGGAGTCCACTAGTACTGTGGTTCTCAAACCTTTTATTTTCTAGTACCTCCTACGTGTCCATTTGGTTCCATTTGTACACTCTGACAGAGATGGAAAAAGGACAAAGATACTTGAGTAAAAGTAGGCTATCAATACTGCAATATAGAAACGTTCTGTAAGAAGTAAAAGTACTGGCATCAAAATATACTTTAAAAGTACAAAATGTTTGAAAATGGCAGATCCACAAACTCACAACACATCGCATCAACGCATTGTGAGCTTGTAGATCATCTATTTTCAGATAGCCTGGGTAAGTGGGTATAAAATAGGGCTAAAGTTGATTAATTAGGTTTTATAATATAATCATTTATGTGCAAAGTAACTGACATTTTCAAATAATTGTAATGGAGTACAAGTACTATAAAGTACAAGTACAGAAAGCTGGAAATATTCAAAGTACAAATACAGTACAAAGTACAACATTTTACAAGTACTGCTTACACCACTGCTCTCAAAAAATAGAGAGCACTAGTAGGCTACTATTTAGGTCTAGCAGATCTGTCTCTGGTAATATTTTTGTAATATTTAATATTTGTATGTGCATGACAAAAATGTACACCAGGGGTAGGTAACCTTAGGCACGAGTGCCAACATTGGCACAGGGGAGGGTGGGCACACTAGCAGAAGTGTGAGAGACAGGATTTTTATTTCAAATATATATTTTAAACATGGTCAATTAAATGAAGTCACCTAATTTGCAGCAAATTACATCCTGCACAACTCTGACTGGGGAGGGAGTCTGGGAGATAAGTGACTAATTGCTAAGCTGGTATGGCGATGAACCCTTTGTGAGTGACAGAGACAATGCAACATGTTACAGTCTTTTCTTCTTCTCACTGCAGGCACTGCAGTATCGTTTGGAGTGTCCTGGAGAGTCGTCGCAAGTGGAGAGTCGACGTCTTCTTACCCTGGCATCATTATATTGTATTATACATAACAAATGCATAGAGATGTGAAAATATCGGATCCTTCCCTTGTCATAATATATAATAAAATAGATTCAATACATTTGATTTTCCTTCTTTTCTGTTTTTACTGTATTGAGTGCTGTGTGAACCTGCTATTTGTAACACAGTAAACACAGTACAATCAAATTGTCGATTGTAGCCTGTGCAGTTTAACAAACACAGTGGCAAGTACTTCTGTTTCAGAGCATTACTGTAGTCCAGTGGTTCTCAACCTTTGAGTCTGGGAGTTTGAGCTTGTAGATCGGCTAGTTTCACAATATTTATCTGTGGAACGGAAACAAGCGGATGTAATACTGTACCTCAACTCCTACAGTCTAAGTGCTTATCAGGGTGGGGGTCCCCAGTTCAGTTGCTTTGGGGGTCACGGCTTGAAAAGGTTAAGAACCACTGCTCTAGTCCAGCAAATAATGGGTGATAAAGGCAGGCATAAAAAAAGACTTGAATGACATCTAAAATATGACAGTTTGCAAGGATTAAACCAAAAAAGCTCATGACAATGTAATAGCCTATATTGTTTTTATTCACAATGTGATTCTTTGTTCGCCTGTAGTATGCCTTTTTGGTGTGTGGAGTCCACCTGAAATTGAAACAGTTATTGTTCTAAGAGTTTGTGCTGTCATACAAAGGACAGGTAGAATGGAATGGATGTATCTTTACAGAAGGAAGGTAGCTTCATAGATACTACTGACAAAGACATGGACAAAATGTGTTGACTGCAAGCATGCCTCGTTCTCTCATGCCAGTGTAGGATGAGTAGGATCTCTGCATGTATTAAGGTACGTGTATGAACATATAAATGTACACAACATGCACTTCAAATAGCACAGGTAAGGGTCAGTCTAAATAGTATAATATATCAAAAACATTTTTACATTGAAAGTATACACACAATGCCAGGTCTACAAATGAACCTGGCATAGGTTCCATACCATGTTATCTAAATTACATTTTAACCTTTGCATAAGCCTGCAAGGGCTAAGGTGGAGTCTGGGACCTGTGTAGCTCACTAGCTCTGGTCCATAGCGTTAGTGGAGTTCTCCCTAACTTCGCTCCGGCTTGGCAAAACCGGAAAGCCGTCTCGTCTGGTCAGAATATAACAAAAACTGTTTCGCCCCTCACCAAACCAAAGGTATCAGTGGGGTGTTGAAAGCTTACTCTACTTAGTGAACGCAATCTGAGCCCCCACCACACGCTTAAAATATATTTCTAGGGCGAAATGAAAAATATTCCAACAGATGGAGACATAATTTCTATTTTTTTAACAGAGCATTAGTCTCGTTGGGTGTTATTCAGCTCTACGACGTTGGAACCATAAAGAGTGTCTCCATCCGGTGGAATATTCATCATTTCACCCTTGAAATGTATTAAGTGTGCGTGGTGGGGGCCCAGACTGCGTCTACCAAGGAGAGTAAACTTTCACTCCCCACTGATACCTTTGGTTTGGTGATGGGCGAAACAGTTTTTGTTATTTTGGGACCAGACGAGACGGCTTTCCAGTTTTGCCAAGACGGAGCGGAAGGTAGAGGAACATAACGTTAGGGAGAACTCCACTAACGCTATGGACCAGAGCTAGGACCTGTGGAGCGTTGTCCTGGATGGATTAGGGAAGGTTTGAACAGCTTCCTTGTTAGCTGATATAATTTAGCAGAAACTTAGTCTGCAGAAGGGCACGCTTCTTGATAAAGTATAATTATTTTGCTCCCTAGTCCTACGAATTGGAACAATTATTCTCACACTATTCTCATCTTGTTTCCCAATTTGACTTATTTCAATAACAAGCTCACAATACTCTCCGGCCATCAAATGACAGTCTATCAATTCTCAACAGAGGCAAAACTAAATTTGCAAGAGGGGTTAGAGTAGTGTTAGTAGTCTAATATTTTTTAAACAAGATCATTTCGATGTATGCATCAAGATTGTGTGTGCTGCCAGGTTGGAACTGTAAGTTCCACTTCTTCCGCATCTCTTCTGAAGGCGATGTAGACAGGACTGCGATGTAGGACAGGAAGCGCAGAATCGCATGCATTTGAGCACTGTGGAAGGCTTCAACAGCACCTGTATGAACATAAATGTAAACAACATGCACATCACGTAATACAGGTGAGGATACAATAAATATAATTGAAAAAGGAAGACTGAGGTGCAAGTTCGTTCTACAGTTTGGGAGCCAGAAGTGAGAAGAGTCTGGGACGTGTAGTTCTGGTCCAGAGCGTCAGCGATTCTCACTGATGCTCTGACAGGCGGGTGACTCAAAGACTAGACAAGGATTTCTTGTTTGAGGGCTCAACTTCAGTCAAAATAAACTAAACTACTTTGCTACTCACCTAACCAAAGGTAGTTTTGCGTTGTTGAAAGTCTATTCTCCTCGGTGGGAAACCTCTCAGCACCCCACCCACTCTGTAAAATACATTATTTTTGTCATGAAATAAAATGCATCCACGTCAAGCCACCGCAGACAACCTGGAAATAAGCGGCGGTCAGAGTTGGATGCGTTTTATTTCATCACAAAAATAATGTATTTTACAGAGTGGGTGGGGTTGAGAGGCTTCCCACCGTGGAGAATAGACTTTCAACAACACAAAACTACCTTTGGTTAAGTGAGTAGTAAAGTAGTTTAGTTTATTGACCTAAGTTGAGCCCTCGTAGGGGTATAGAAATCCTGGTCTAGTCTTTGAGTCAGCCGCTTGTCAGAGTGTCAGTGAGAATCGCTGACACTCTGGACCAGAGCTAGGACATGGTTGTCCCGGATGTTTTAGGGTTCTGACATGTTCCCTGTGTTAGCTGATCTAATTTAGAAATTTAGCAGACACTTATATCTGCAGAAGGGCTGCACGATTCTTGTAAATTATTATTTTTCTCCCTAGGAATTGGAAAATTATTCTCACACTTTTATTTTATTTCCCAATTTGACTTATTAAAATAACAAGCTCATGACTTAGTGTACAGAGCAGGCAAGGCAACATTAGAGTTGAAAGAGGCTTTAGAGTAGTCTAATATTGAAAAATTAGATCACATTGCTGTATGAATCGAGAGAGTAAATAATATTCCTGGGAGTTCCTAGTAAGCTGCTTCTTCTACGGCATCTCCAGGGGTTGACACTAAGGTCTCAGAGGCACTTGCCCATCGGGCAAGTACAGGTCATGTTCTACTTGCCCGAAGGTAATGCCCACTTGCCCGAAAAGTAAATCGTCCATTATAAAATGATAGGTACGATTTTAATTACCGCAATTTAACACTTATTTCTTTACTTTCTGGGGCTGTGCGATAAAATGTCATACCTCAATACCTCCGAATCCAAATACCAAATACTTTAGCTATGATTGAATATGTCTATGGTTTCACACTTGTTATTTTATATTTTTTAATGTAGCAACAGTAAAAACAGCACATTATAGGTAAATAGTGCTCTTATTTTACATTCCACAGACCAGAAGACACAGCGCACTGGCCATGTTCAGGTGTTTAGACAGATATCTCGTGTTGTGTTTATAGACATTTGTGTCCCCTCTCAAATGAGCGCACTTGCCCTGTCGGGCAACCTGAAAGCCAACTTCACCTGCCCTGACGTTTTATTTACCTGCCGGGGGCAGGTGAGCCTTAGTGTCAATGCCTGATCTCTTCATTCAAAGGGCGATGTAGACAGTTGTACCGCTGTCTTCCCGCAGGACTGCTATGGACATCATCTTGGACGGTGGATTATGTGATGTGTCAGCACCTTATGCAATTATAGACAAAGAGGAGGAAAAAAGTTTCAGGGTAAACAGATTTTTTACAATGACATTTCAAAATGTTGCCATAGCTTTTACCCCATTTCTAGTAATCACACCATGCAATAATGAGAATCCTAAACCAGTTTGTTAAAAAAAAAGAACAGATCTATAAGCTAACAACAGTAACACTGCATTTTACCATGTTACATATTTCATGTAATGTTGGGGGGTTGCTCTCGGGCACAAACCTCTTATCTCCATATTTAAACAGTTTTTTGTTTGTAAGTTTAAACCCTACTTTATAAAACAGTGTAGTACAAAAGAATAAAAAGTAACTGGCAAAAGTGCTGGATGATTACAATTTAGGCATTTAGCAGATTTTAATCCAAAGCGATGTACAATAAGCAGGTAATACAGTATATCAATATAATAGGATAATGTCAGTACATCAACAACAATATAACAAATGCATAGCAATATCAATCTAGAAAACAATAACATTTAGACCACGCACATCAGTAAAAAACATTTTTTTTTAAAACAATGCGATCTAGCTTCATGTATGGTCAATGAGGGAAGGGGAGTGTTACAGTACTGCTATGTGTTTTAATGGAGTTATGTGGATTCAGTTTGTTTATGAGTTTGTCTGAATAAAATATATTCTAGTGATTCACACTTCACAGTTGTAAGTACCCAACGTTTGGTTGCCTACACTAGGAATCAGAGTGTAGTATCATCATCATCATCATCTTTTATAATAGCTCACGTTACATCATAATTACTGTGCAGCCACTGGGGGAGGGGTTGTTTGTCGATTCATATACATTATAATACAGTCCCCTCTGTTGACTTTTATCTCACCACTTTTGGGTGCCCCGCACATTACATTACAGAGATTAGCATCGCTAGCAATAACAATAGCCTAAAAGTAGTCCTACCTCTTGAAAGAATACACCTTGATATGAAGGCTCTCCACCCATTAGATGGGAACAAAATAAGTGTTATGCTGCATTCACACTGCAGATATATAGTTGAACGTTTTGCTTGCTTGGTCAATGTTATCTCAATGGAAACCAGCTTTAAAGATACAGGACACACACAGAACGAAGGTTTGGAAGCTTTAAAGCTGGTTTCCATTGAGATAACATTGACCAAGCAAGCTAAACGTTCAACTATATATCTGCAGTGTGAATGAGGCATAACAAACATGAATCAAGTTGCAACCTTTGCTTGTACATTATACATTATGTTTCGTAGAGTGGCATTTTAATTCCAAACATACAGTACATACCTATGTTCTGCTTTACAAGGGACATTTAGCTTTGCATTGTGTCCATCAATCCTGCCATTACATCTCGGTGGAAGTCATCTGTTGTGAAATGTTTACTAATCACTACACAACCGCAGATTCATGTCCCATCGTTCTGCAGGCAGCAGCAGCACCCGGGGCTCGCTCCGTCGCTCGGCTTCATTCAATCATAACACCACGGTAAAACAACAATGCCATGTTGTTTCACCGACACAGTTGCACACGTTTCAAAACTTCTACAACTGCTCAGCATCACTGCGGTCATAACATCCCATCTTCTTACTACGTGACTTCCAACCAACAGCAACAAACAAACTAAAACAGCAACGCAGCGAGGATGTTATTATGGTTACGCTGTTAGCTTAGCTTTGGCTCTCTTCTCCAAGCGCTGCTTGCGCAAAGGATTATGGGTGCTGGAGGAAGTGAGGTTGGTGCTGTAGGAAGTGAGGTCATAGCTTCGCGTTTCCCAAAAAATGGAAATGTACCACAAAAATAAATTTCTTTTTTGTTTTCCAAGTTAGAATATGATAATATGGGGTTACAAAAGCCCTTGAAAACGACCGGAGCTCCCCTTTAAGTAAAAAACAAACCAAAAAAAAACATTTGAGTACTTTGTCCGCCTCTGCTGATTTCCTCATCATGTAGTCCAGGTCCGTTGGCTACACTAATGGTTCTCAACCTTTTCAGGCCGCGACCCCCAAAATAACCATATTTTAACTTGGACCCCCCACCCTAACGAGAGTTGAGGCATTACATTTTGCATGATTCTATTGTGAAAATAGCAGATCTACATGCTCACAACGAGGCGTTGTGAGCATGTAGATTTGCAATTTTCACAATTTCTGCCTCTAATATTTGTCAATTTGGCCAATGTTTACTTTGTCATTTTAGGGGTATAAAAAGTCCTTAAATTGTCCCTTTAGAAATGTGCAGATACCCTCTACACGCTTAAACTTTATGTTGGTTTGTTTACTGTTGAGAGAGAAAACAATGTTGCACATTAAGTTCATCATCCGGGGACCCCTCAAAATAATGTGGGGACACCCCTGGGGGGTCCCAACCCACAGGTTGAGAACCACTGGGCTACACTGCCCATGCAAGGGAAAAAGTGGGAACACAGAGCCGGTGCCAGTGTTGCTACAATCGCTAGCATTGTGTTTCCCCTGTAGCCTTGTTTGAGCCACATTCTCCATTGTCTCCTCGGAGGCCTCCGACAGAGAGACAGACACAGCGGTTGCTGTGTCATAAGAAGCAGCCCAGCTGATTGGCTTTCAATCCCCCCGACCCCTCCCCCCCGACCCTCCTCTGTGCAGAAGCTCTTTGCGCGTCATTTGATTTTCTTTAACAACCAACCCCTCAAAATGCGTAGGAAGAAAGACGTCTAAATATAGACACAGCCACAATAGCTCACACCATGAGTGGCCGGCGAACTCTTTCCAACACCGCAAGAAAGAAAACAATGATGCTTTCCTATCTAGACAGTCAACAATACACTTCACAGCTGGAAACGATATTCACTGACAAGGAGCCAGCATAATTCAGGGTTTGTGTGCAATATGCACTGAGAAGCTAAAATTATTATTTATTTATGAGAACCATCACACTCACATGATGTATTATGTTAATTCTATCTATGTATGGCCCTGGTTACGCAGTTGACAAATGCAATGTAGTAGTATAGGGGTTCTCAGACAAGCACTTGGAAATGTAGGTATTACATTTCGAAGCATTTTTAGACAAAATATGTAGATCCACAGAATTTCTTGACCCGGCGACCGACGTGATGTTTGGTAACAGTCTGGACTGGTTCTGCAGCTGCTGTCTGTCGGCAACGTTATCGCGGTAATGCAACTCCGCGAGGGTACAGATTTAACCACCCGGACTGAGTAATAATAACAAAACACATTGCACTGCACCCGTCTCACTCTTGGAGGTGTGAGTGTGTGTGCGCGCGCGTTTGTGTGTATGTTTTCTCATGCCAATAAAGCCGTTTGAGCCTGTGAGGAGTCGAGATGTCTTCTTCACCAGTGGTTGCAATGACGTTCCTTTTTTCCCGTTTCTTGCTAAAAATATATTTCTTGTTGGGACACATTGTTTCAGAACCGCTGTCTGTAATTTTCCTCACTACTGCCACGGTTGACAAAAGTTCACCACGGGAGTTCATGCGTACGTACGTTTTTATCGGTTTTAATCCGTCGGGTTGATTGTTGTCCGTAAGGTTACGTACAGAGACAAAAACGGAGAGACCTACGGAGCTAACGGATTAAATCACTCTCCCCCTCCGTTTCTAGTGTAGACTTGCGGTCCTTATGTATTACTTACTGCATGGTACTTTAGGAGAGCTGTGTCTGACAGACAGACTGAAATACAGAGAGATATACAGAGAGATGGAGAGAGAGAGAACACATCAGACAAACTGGCATTAGCATGTGAAAAGACAAGTACCAGTTAACACTCCATTTGAGAGGCCAGTACCATTATCTTCTCACTAGCATGGCAGACAGAGGGGGGAAAAACACAAACTGTTCAAGAGGAATAATAAAGCTCTCCCAATGAGAATATAATGCGAGTTCAAGCCTCTCTTGATTGTACTCAAGTGCAATATGGGAGTGTGACAACTGCTTTGACCCCTCACAATTCAGTCAAACTCATCACGTGAATTGAATTGACGTGGCTCTCTCTAGTGGTAATTATACATTTCTCATTGCAACTCAGTTCTGCTGTGAAACAGTGCATATTGGCATCACAGGTAAACCACCATTGGTTGTGGAAGAAAGTACTCAACCACAGTACCTGAGTCAAAGTATAGATACGGTCTGGTCAAATATTACTCAACTAAAAGTTCAAGTTGCTCGGTCAAATCTGTACTTAAAGTAATTGAGTACTTTAACAACAAAAAAAAAGAAAGAAAAAAAAAAGAAATGTAAAACGTTTTCCCAAAAGTAAATGTTTTTATAAATACTAAAGTATTCAAATGTACAAATTACAAAGTCAACTTTCTGGTTAATAACAATGCATGACTGTATTATAATTCTCCAGAAATATTCAGATTTTCCAGAACTATTCAAAAAATATATAAATAACATTGGAAATAGCAGTTCTACAAGGTGACAATGTGTCACACCACTATGCGTTGTAAGCTTGTAGGTCTGCTTTCACTATATTTAAAATAGGGCTTAAGAGGTTAATTCATAATGTACGTTTCCCCTTCCTGGAAATGTAGTCAAAAGTACAATATTTGTCTGTGAAATGTAATGGAATGAAAGTAATACAAATACTCAAGTAAAGTATAGATACTAAAAATAAATTACTTAAGTACAGTACTCAAGTAAATGTATAGCTTGTTACTGTCTACCACAGACCACTATGGATACCTCTCTCAAGGCAAAGCAAGCCACGTTTACTTGTATAGCACAATTCATACACAAAGGAAATTCAACATGCTTACACAAGGTCTATTTTAGCTAATAGCCTACTTGTGGCTAAACCTGGCATGCATGATTACATTTGGATCTACAGTCCAAAAGTGCACGCATATTCTCATTCTGCCTAGAACTGAGATCCACTGCTGAATCAGCTACATTAATTTGAGCCATGTGGTAACAACACAACTGGAAACCCAAGAAGGACTCTGGGTAGGAAGAAGTGAAAGTGGTTACATACAATACATAGGATGTGGTTTTAAAAATGAAGATATCAGATGCTGTTGGAGAAAGTATCATTTACTTCACTTCCACTTAAAAAATTAAGAAATTGTTTATTTCTGACTTTGGCTTTTCATTTGACAACTTTTAAATGATTACCACTATTGGCAGCCTACAAATATGGATATGAATGTTTTTAATATGATAAATAGGTGCCTGTAATATTTTTTTTGTCTAGTTGTATATGGTATGTTTGGTATCTAACCACCTGCTAAGCTGAAATGGCCCTTTCTTACATTCAAATCGCTTGTAAAAAATAAAATGTGGGGTTGAGGTTGTGGCTTTGGTTTTATGGTATTGGATAGGCTTGACAAATGTCGCCAATCTATTAGTTTAACCTTGAGCCCCAGCATCCATATTATGGGGCAAACATTCGCCAAAAATGACAGATCTACAAATATTTGCCATTGTAATAAGGAATTTATTGGAGGCAATTGTCAATGAATCAATAGCACAAACTTGTGTCATGCTTCATCTTTGCACTTCCTGTTAGGGTTGTACTATCATGTAGTATCAAAATGTGGTCTAGAAACCGGTCTGGAGTCTGGTCTCCACAATTTTGATGGTATACTATGTCTTGCCTGCAATTTAAAAAAAATAAAACCATCAGTTCAAGTGAAGTGGTGCATTTGAGCAGCTATACCCTGTGTGTGTGTGTGTGTGTGTGTGTGTGTGTGTGTGTGTGTGTGTGTGTGTGTGTGTGTGTGTGTGTGTGTGTGTGTGTGCTGAGCTTTGTTGGCTGCGCATGCCAATATGTTTACAAATGCATTTGTGTGTCTAGGCTGCTCAACAGCGCCACTTGGTCACCCAGCGGTATTGCAGCTGTTCGTGCTGCACCACACATAGGGACATAGGGACACACTGGGCCCTATTTTGACGGCGCAAAAAAAAGCAGTTCTTAAGGAGATTCCACCTTAAGAGATGGAGGTGTGAATAATTACCATCTTCCTATTATGAGTGCGGTATTGTGCGCACTACGGGAAGGCGATGAGCGCGAAAGTCCCTGAGTTAGTCATAGGCGTGTTTGGCCGTTAATTTAATCAAACGATGCAGCGTGGCGCCTGTCATTCCCTTTAAGAACCTTCAGAGCTGCTCTAAAGGACAATGACAACAACAAACATCCTCCCCAAATGTATTATTATTATAGAGTAACAAAGTCATGACGTCACTCGCTCATCCCCCGGTTTACGGAAGTCTCTGCGATATTGTCGGGAGGTGGCTCTGTATGGTTATGATAAGTCAGTCATTAAATTTGATACAGTCTGTTTCTGGTGAAAATGTAACTAATTCGGCAACAGTAACATTAGCATTTTCTCACCATCAGTTGATTCTTCATATCCATATGAGTCAAACCGCTGAGATCATTTGTTCATGTTGTTGGAACACAGTTCTTATATGGTGCGATATGAAAAAAGTCTATGGGAATATAGAATGGGGGGGGGGGGGGGGGGGGGGGACCAGGTAGGATGTGTAAATTACGTCAAACTTTGTTGCTCTATTACAATGAATGTTACAAGGGTGGTGGGTGTATGCACACGTGGCTGTGTCATGTAATGTCCTTTACACAGGTCCATTTGGTTTCATTTTACACTCTCAGGAGTTACAGATCTAACAGGGTCATTTGGTTAACTACTCTCTGTCATTTAGATGGACCACCTGGAACCCCCTCAATGATCACTGGAGGTCCACGGACCATTGGCAAATGGATTGAAATTGGAGTGGGAGCGCTTTCATTCATGCGTGGTCATCACCATTTACCGTTTGCTATATTTTGTACGCAATACAGTCACGGCTGATGTCGGAAAAGAAAGTAGGCTTTCCAAGTAATATGAGTTTTTTATTTATTAAAAAAATCGTTGAGAATTGAGCGAGATATGGGTCATGATGCCAAGGTTGGTCAGGTGGTCAAAATAGATTCGTTGAGCACACAGGACGCACAGATCTATTTGAAGCCACATCTCTGTCAATTCTAAGGCGCCAAATAAACATTTATTTTTGCTCTAAACGGTAAGCCCTAAGTCAAGGTTCATAATAGCATGTCACCACATTGCGCCCCTTATTTAACATTATGAACACTCCCCCATGCGTTAAACATGCTGACGACTCTTAAAAGGTTCCCTGGCTAATACGACAAATATGCCTTAATACATTATAATTGTCCTCTATAACTACAATGTAAAATTAAAAACACCTTTAATATTGTATTTCTTCTAGAAATAGCTAATCTTTTACTCAATAGGAGAAATGCCTGTCGCAAGTTGATGATGTCATAAATGTCATGTGTCATGTTTATGGCATGCATGTGCAAAAAAAACAAAACACAAACATATTTGAAATATTGATTTGATGCTCATATTAACCATAAGAAGTATTACGTTTGTTTTTATTTGCACATGCATGCCATAAATTCCATAGGGATAAATCACAAATGACATTTATGACATCAACTTGCGACATTGAGTGAAAGATTAGCTATTTCTAGAAGAAATAAAATATTTAAAGTGTGTTTAATTTTACATTGTAGTTATAGAGGACAATTATAATGTATTAAGGCATATTTGTCGTATTAGCCAGGGATCCTTTTAAACCATAAGTGTTTGCGTTCATAATACCAATTGCGTATACAATGGTGCCGTTATCACTTTATTGAAGGTGGAGTGACATGGCCAAAACAGCTAATTAAGGCTATCAAATTAGCCAATTTTCTTTAATGATGTCATGTACCCCCATGTTAAATGACCCAATCAAATTAATTTATTGTAGTTACTGTACTGAAAGTAGTACTTTCTGTACAGTAACTGAAATAAATTAATTTGATTGGGCTAATATGGGGGGAGGGGCGGAGTCGATTATCCATATCATTATCTTTTGAAACTGCCCCAAAAAAAGCTGTCCGAGGTGTGTTTCCGACTTTCTAAACCAACTTTAAAACTATCAGTTCTAGGGGTAAAAATTATATAGCATTCGCTATAAAATCAATGGTTAGAGCGGTAAAAAAGTACATGTCTTCTTCAAAAAAGGTGTCAGAGATTAGTTACGAGGGTCAACACGCTTCTCCCCGTCTATGAGACGGTTTTGTCGGCCATACCCTGCTGTGTCTTCCCCTAAACCTGACTGGAGGACCTGGCCGGGACACCGGAGC
Source organism: Nannobrachium achirus (assembly GCF_963921795.1). Classification (NCBI taxonomy): domain Eukaryota; kingdom Metazoa; phylum Chordata; class Actinopteri; order Myctophiformes; family Myctophidae; genus Nannobrachium; species Nannobrachium achirus. The sequence goes on from NC_137826.1 coordinate 32,369,206, forward strand.
AAGCTTAGAATGAGCGTCCAGCGATCTCCTCCTCCTCGGCAGCTCTGAGCCCTTTTAGAAGACATATGTCCTGCTGTCTCGGAGGACTGAGGTCCGTTACGAGGGTCAACACGCTTCTCCCTGTCTATGAGACGGTTTTGTCGGCCATACCCTGCTGTGTCTTCCCCTAAACCTGACTGGAGGACCTGGCCGGGACACCGGAGCAAGCTTAGAATGAGCGTCCAGCGATCTCAGCAAGACATATGTCCTGCTGTCTCGGAGGACTGAGGTCCGTGGCTCATACACTCTGTGTGTGTAGCCTGTGTGTGTGTGTACACACACAATAGCTCTCCAAAATAGCCTTGCGGTGCGGCGCTGCTACACGCTAACAACAACTCATCACGTTGTGCGCGGCACGGCACGACGGACGAAGTATACATTCACTGCTAACTGATACGGCCCCGCCTCCTTTTCAGACTGTTTGAAGAAACACCACGTGACCTACTGTATCATAATGTTAAATTTCGGCCGGTGTCGCCACTCCTTTAAGGAATAAGACCTCGGTCAAAATAGGGCCCACTAAGTCAAATGTAGGAAGCGGCTTCACCGCTCCAAAAAGTGCAGCTTTAAATATATAAATATATCCACAACTTTCCAACATCCCATCGTGCATTGCGCAGAAGGCGAGCGGCATTTCCGGCATCGCAGCCGAGTGTGATCTACAAGCTCACAACGGTTGCATCTGCGATGCGACGTGAGCTTGTATGTCTGCTGTTAACCGGAAGTGTCCAGCAGATAATGCTACAGTAAAGTCTTGCGGAAACAGGTGGATATGATATTTTACAATTTACACCCCAGCCTATAACATAATCATCATTGGAGGAAGATTCTTTTCAAAAAAGTGTACAGGAAGTGTTAAAATAATTTTTTTATGTGGCCACACCCACGTGTTCATTAAGTAGACCTGGTTGTCAGGTGGGTGGTGACCCAGCTGAAGTTAGCCACACCACAGTGTGCTGTATGGTAAAAAAGGGGAGGGGATGATTTTATGATGTCATTAAATCTGTGCATTTCAATTGGGCCTTTTGACTCAGAGGCTTTCAGCTTTCAGGAAGTAACCAAAAACACACAGGGAAGACATATTTGTATTTTGGGGAGCTTTAGCTTTTAAATGGTAAATGGTGCATTCAAAAAGCGCTTTTATCCAAAGCGCTTTACTGTACTTTGTGCATTACATTCATCCATTTACACACACATTCATACAGCGTTGGTGAAGGAAACCATGCAAGGCACCAACCTGCACATGGGGAGCAATTAGGGGTTCAGAGTCTTGCTCAAGGACACTTTGACACTAACTCTGGGGGAGCCCGGGATAGAACTAGGAAGCTCGCGGTTCCCATCCGGCCGCACTACTGGCCACTGCCGCACTGCTGACTATATTTGATAGTATAGTCATTGGAGACTTTAAACGGAAAACAGGAGATAGAGTAGGGGAGTGACATGCAGCAAATGGTAAGGCCAGCCCAAGAATCAAACTGGAGAACATGTGGTACGTGGCATTACCATTCGGCTGTCGGATCGTCTAATTGTAGACCCATTTTCGATCGAGTATATCGACAGAAATGGCACCTTCTAATAGTGAGGGTCCAGATCAGGGATGGCCAACGGTTAACCGTTACCGTTTAACCGATAAGAAATTGGTTACCGGTAGCACTAACGGTTAATGGTGACCGATAAAAAAAGAAAAAAAAGACCCTCACATTGAATCCCGTTTAAGAAGAGCTTAAAACACAACTTTCTAATGTTACATGGCGTGTGGAACGCTAAAGTCGTCTTGGTTACAGAGTAGGCTATGTGAAAATAACACAAAGCTCAGAGTCGCAATGATCGCTGCATCAGCACACACAAAACACGGGCAGAGACACTTATATGTGAGAGAGTGTAGGAGAGTGAATCACTGCCTCAGCCTGATGGCCTTAAAAGTCTAGGATCTCCCTTGGTCCAAAGGGATATCCTTTTGGGTCAATGGTTAAGATATTGGACTTTCACGTGGGAGACCTGGGTTCGAATCCAAGGCGTTACAAGAGCAATACACATCATTAAAGAGAGGTACTTTCAATATGGGTTTTTTCCTGGAGGCTGCCACCTTGTGCCGGTCCAAAAACACAGATACAATTACATCATAGAATCAACCTCTCCCCTAATTACCATTCACCCAACACACGTGGGTGTGACTAACTTCAGCTGCACCATCATCATGCAACGCTGAGGAAGGCCGAAGGGCCGAAACGCGTCCGTACACTGTCCATTGAGGTAAATAAAATCATAAGGATATTCCTTGAGTGCTGGCGACTACTTCTTTCTCACCACCCACCATGACAACCAAGCATACTAATGAACTGGTGGGTGTGGCCACATAAAAAAAAATGTTTTTAATTCTTTCTGTACACTTTTTTGGAAAAAAAAATCCTCCTAGTATAATCATAATACCTGATAATCATGTTTTAGAGGGGAAAAAAATCATGGCACCCCATCTTTAAGGAAAATGTAAAGCAAACAATGTAAAAAGTTATATCTTTGTGACGCAAAACATCCATCCATCCATTACTACACATTGGAGTTGCATCGGCGATTTAGCCGTAAATAAACCTTGTCCTTTTCCATAAAAGCATAGTTCAGAGAAAATGAGCTTCAAAGATGTGAGAATGCATTGGATTCGGCGGCGCGACACTCTCGTGGGCCAATGTAAACAAATCGCGGCCGACGGACTGCTCGAAAATTTTGCCTCAGGCTTCGGTAAGGCCTCCGAGTGTTTAATTAATTTTATATAAAAAGCCGAATTAATTCGGGATCAGCACCCCGGGAAGCGTCGCGTCGCTGACAGCATAGATTCAGTGAAAATTGGGGGGCTGTAAACTTGGCATCTGGCCATTTTCAATGGAATAAATCGTCGGAGCACGTACGACGGCTCGTTGGGAAGCGTAGGACGAGCCAGGACCACCAACGTCTTTACAAGCAGCTCAGGGTAAGTAAAATAGCAAAAAAAAAATTGTCTCTTGCCGAGAAGAAAAGCCGAACTTGTTCGGGATCGGCACTAATAAGGAAATATCCTGAGTTGACAACAACTCTAGCTGAATATTTCTCCCCTAAGCCTTTGAAAATACCATGTTCTTAACATCCATGAATCATTTCTCATGGTGTCTACAGGTATCAGGAGGTTAACCCTTCTAGAGTAGTTAGAAATCCCCAAAATCCTATTCAACATTTGTTCATCATTACTAACTACATTACTAACAATTCAATCAATATTTTTTATTTCGTTTTGTGTCTTTCAAGAAGACGATATTAGGGTTTCCGTTCATAAAGTATGCCAGCATGGAATGGGGTTGGTATACTGGCATAGGCACTGTTGACTCAAAAATGCCAATATCTAACATTTTCAAAGAAAGAAATGGTCTACTTATGACACCTTTTGTCATAACTATAAAACCAACTAGAATTAAAGACATCTTCAACTTGCAATGAAAATAAACAGGGAAAGTGAAAGATACACTCTTTTCAAGCTAGCAGAATTGCTTCTGGTATTCCAAAAAAACCACTGAATGCTCTTGAAAGATAAAAGTACTCCTAAATGGAGAAGACACAGGTACCCCAGAATGAAATATGTTATTGATATGATATGTTTTAAAAAAGGTCAGGACCCCCTGCAACCCACTTGAGGACCCCTATGGGGTCCCCGGACCCAAATTTGAAAACGATTAGCAGACCATTTGTATGTTTATTATTATTATTATTATTTTATTAGTGTCCAAACTAATGTAACTTCCAATAACGACTATGGAGCGTAAGGCAGCTCTAGGTCAGACCTGGGCATTGTGCTGCCCGAGGGCCGTATGCGGCCCTTTGGTTCACTCTGACCGGCCCGTGTAGGGTTAATGGCAAATGACAAAATGAACACATTTTCTCATTTTACCTCATGCATGGACTAAAGCTGCATTGCTTTTATTTTTACTTTTCTTTATTCACATACATATGGATGCAATGTGTACATCAGCACTTGTGCGTGATCATTGGATCGTTGTCTCAGTAACAAGCAGGTGGTCACACTGGTCACAAGTCAAGACGACCTGCCTTACCTTACCCATCAAAAATGGCTAAAGTGGCTAAAAAAAGAAAAGTCGATGCCGGGTTTTCAACAAAAATTGGACTGTTAAGTATTTATTTACTGAAGTCGGAAGTAAAGCTGTGTGTTTAGTTTGCGGGGAGCACTGCCTTTTGCAACGGCCCTCCACAATATTTTCTGTTGTTCATGTGGCCCCATGGAAAAAATAATTGTCCACCCTTGCTCTAGGGAAACAAACATGTTTCACAGAGGCTGTATTTCCCTGACAGGATCATGATGAAATTAAGACATTTTGCTCTTCTCTCATCTATTCAAGAAGCTTGCTTGATGGATACTACAGCCATGACTGTCACTAATGCACCTTATTCTATTCAATTTATTCTAGTTGGTGTTGCTGTCACTACCATCCATGTATATGTTGGAAAACAATGTCTTTAGATACAAATGATTTTACAAATTAATCTTAAAAGCTGGGTAAGTCCTCCTTAATTCAACCCCATATCCCCTTTCTTATTGCGACCGTAGGTCGCATTTACTATCAAACCCTGCACAAAGTGTCAGTCCGTCAGTCTGTCTGTCACACCTCACACGTCACACTCTTGCCCTGCTCATATCTCCGCAACCGTTGCCCCGATCCATGCCAAATTTTGCACACACGTTCCTTACCTGCCAAACTACAACCTCCAAGGACCCCCAGAGCTCCAGGGACCCCCAGGTCCCTGGGGGACCCCCAGATGTAAAAAATGACCAAGTGTAAGTCCGTCAGTCTGTCTGTCACACCTCACACGTCACACTCTTGCCCTGCTCATATCTCCGCAACCGTTGCCCCGATCCATGCCAAATTTTGCACACACGTTCCTTACCTGCCAAACTACAACCTCCAAGGACCCCCGGAGCTCCAGGGACCCCCATGTCCCTGGGGGACCCCCAGATGTAAAAAATGACCAAATGTGCTAAACTGACCAAATGACCACCCCAACGGGGCTGCTCACGGGGAATTCCCGGGGACCACCCACTCCTGTTGCTCCAGAACGGATGCAAAAGTGGTGGCGCCCCCAGTGGAGGACCCCCTACACTGCAGCTCACATAAAATGCCGTAACTCCGGCTAGGAGCGACCGGGACAGCCGGGGCCGGTACCTATTCGTCCGCCTTGCCGGCGCGGAGACCCCACCCCTCATTTCTCACATGGCCCTCTTCTAGCGCCACCATGTGGCCGATTCTTGCAAAACACATTTTTGGACACTGCTCCTACAATTTTTGCCCTAAAATCACGCAAATCGGTACACAGTATGTCTACACTCATCCCATCAACATGAATCTCTCCCATATAGCGCCACCTCCAGGCCGATTTTTAAAAACACATTTTTGGACACTGCTCCTACAGATTTTGTCCTAAAATCACGAAAATCACTACACAGTATGTCTACACTCATGTCATCAACATGGATCAGGAAGATTTTGGCAAAACACATTTTTGCCCTATTTGTGGAGATAAGTGACCTATGGTCGCTTATCTCCCGATTAGGGAGTCTTACTGGTTTATGTCTACTCTACTGTATCTCAGAATATATGCTATATATGTAGTGGAGAGTCATTCCCACATTGCCCTCCAAATGCCATGTGATTCTTCCCAAGTTAGATGAATATAACAGGTACAGGTTACAGTACTTGATGCTTGCGCAAGAGGTGTCTTAAGTACATTAGGCCAGTGGTTCCCAACCTTTTCAGGTTGTTGAGTGAGAAAACAATGTTGCACATTATCATCATCTGGAGACCCCCCAAAATAATTTGGGGACCCATCTGGGGGTCCCGACCCACCGGTTGAGAACCACTGCATTAGGCTAGGCATTTAGGGATGATAAAATATCTATTTGGGAAGAGAGACAATAAATATCCATGTGCACACTCACAGACCAGCTAATTTCCCTCTCTGCTCTGGTTTCAGCTCTCTCACCCACTCCCTACCCAGACAACGTAATAACAGGAGTTACACTACTTGTGTAACTTGCATCATAGTAAAAACAATGAAAACATATATTTTCAGCTACCGGTAATCTCTTGTTACACCAACATTACTCTTTTGAAGCCTTAGTTCCTACTACAGTTTTTGCTCCAGTTGCAGGCAGCCTAGCTGTGACATACGTACACATGCTCTCTCTCTCTCTCACTATATCCCATGCTCCCTTGACCCAATATACTCTCTCTCTCTCCATGCCTTAGCCCTTATCCCTAAACCCATTTTTGACTATTCTGACAAACATTTTTGAATATTTCAAATAGCTGATCTACAAGCTCACAACGTGTCGATGTGGATCGGCTATTTGAAGTATTTTTAAATGTTTTTCAAATTAGTAAAAAAGGGCAAAGAAGTTTAGGTAAGACATGGGCGAAAATATAGCAGTCCGTCTCCCATGCTCTCTCCACTGGTAGGCATACAAGAGCTCCATGCATATAAAGCGACCAACATTGTTTAAGAAGCATTTTATAAAACAGTTTCTTCAATCACAGAACTCTTGCATAAGCACTATCACTACCATCGTTACTGGTAAACTGTTGATTTCCATTCCCATTGTAGCTGCATGAGAACATTACAGGTAAATATGGAGCTGTGAGTCCACAGGACGCCAAAATGTGTGTTCATATCTGTCTGACTGGGCTTTATGACCACAACACAGCAAACAGTTTCCTTGGACAGCATGACCAACAGGTTGCACCAAAGAGTTACAGGAATAAAGCACTGATCAAAGAGCCACGGCAGGGGAAAAACTGCAGGTAGAGACTTCAGATTATTTATCTTCCAAAGCTAATTGTGAGGCCAGCATGGCCTGGCTATTGTCTGGAAGACCAATGCCTAGACAATACGCACATATATACAAAACAACACTCCACTGGGAAGTGATCGGCCAGACCACGTCCTTCTCTTCGTATCAGTCGACGAGGTGTGCATGAAGACTGATGAAGAGGTGCAGAAAGCACCCAGAGACAGGTCGAGTCCTCTGCACAAGGGGAACACTGGGAGACAGAACCACTGCCAATGAAGGATGCAAGTGTGTGTTCACCATATGCACAGTGCCAAATAGTTTTATAGAAAGGACAACAAATCAAAAGCGCATATTGTGTTTACTGTATGGTAAGAGTTAACTTCCTGTATGGTAAGAGTTAACTTCCTAGAAATTAATGCCATAATGGCCTCTTGAGAAAGAGAGCATATAAGTGTTCGGTAACACTGTCTATGAAGACCATGTCAATAATGCATTATACCATACTTATAATGCATTATGATGCTTATAACACGACACCATTATAGTTATAGCCACTCATAAATACTATAACAATAAACATAACATATATGGCAATGTATAAATATAAGGTCAAGTATAATAATTAGCTTAAAGGCACTCGACCACTTTTCAACCTATGTTCATATAATTGGTCCTCACTCAAAAATAGTAAATAAATATTCTTTTTTCTTTTTTTCTTTTTTTTTCCTCAGAGGAGGGTTGTGGGCAGGTCAGAAACCCATCGTCTTGTGACATCATCGATTGCCAATCCAGTTTATAGAAACGGCAGGCTTTCTACTCCTTAAAAGTTGCAATTTTAAAGTGGAAGCCATTGTTCTCACGATAATAAAAATCTAAATATTTATTTCAAAAATATTGATTACATTTTTTTTTTTGGAAAATGATGGTGTCACAAGACGATGGATTCTGAACTTCCCACAGCTCTCCTAGGAGACTTGGACTGAGTAGAAAAGAATTGTGATATTTTATCATGAACATTAGTGAGGACCTATTAGACAGGTTGAAAAGTGGTGAACTACTCCTTTAAGCATAATTGATAATTGCTGGACAATCAGACATATTTTGCAAGGATCACAGTGTTATAATTATCTTAGTTGTAATGCACTATAATCACACTTTTTGTGTGTTCTTGCCATTCTCACATAGGTTTAATGTATTTTCTGCTTTATTTAAAGCATGGCCACTTACCATGACTACTACAACAATACCTACTACAACAATACTATAATGCATATTATAAATGCATTATACAATTATGATAATGTAGCCTATGTGTAACTATGATAGTTACAATACACTATGATCCTGGCCAAAAAATACAATATGTGAGTGACCAGCAATTATGAAGTATTATAATACTTGACTTTACAATGCTTATGTGTTATGATTATTGTTATAAATCATGAGTGTTTAATTATACTATGTAAGCAGCCTACCAGTATATGCTTTTAAACGGTTATGATTATTGTTATGAAGTATTATGAGTTATTTATGAGTAGTAGTTAGTTAGGCCTATAACAATAATTATACAGTGTTATAAGCAGATTAAAATGCTTTATACATTCTGTCAATTGCATTATAGATATGGGTTTCAGAGAGAGTGTTACCAAGTAGTTCAAATTACATTCAGACTTCTAATGAAAGCTAATTTGTAATGAGTGACACTTTCTTTAAAATATTACCAAAAGTACCTTGAAAACCCACATCTGCAAGCTACCCATCATATAGCAAAATACTCCTGTCAAAACACTGAGGGCATTCATTAAACTGAATTTAAAACTGTACCTATACACATGAGAAACTGTGTTGCCATCTCCAGATGAAGTTTATCTTTTCTTCATATATAGATTGTGTAGTTCAAATGGTGTCAGTGGCAGGCATGCTGACACACTGTGAGGGATTACCAAAAAGAAGAAGAAGAAGAGGGGAACACTGGAAAATCTGGGTCAACAAGTTTCTACTACTTTGTTCGTGACTACTACTGGGTGCCTCATTTCTGCGTGAGCATTCTGCCACTTTAATCAGACAGTTATGATGATAAAATAGATTATGGAGGGCTTGGTACATATAATAATTAATTTAGCAAGGTGACCACACAGCTGTTCTTGAGGCACATGTCCAAAAGCAACGGACACCCCAATAGTCAATCAATAATGAGCATTCATTTGGTAGAACAACTTAGAAATACACATACCCACAAATAAATATATTATGTATCTTATATAAAAGGTCCTTATATGTCAACTGACATTTGTTATATCACTCATTTACATAAACTATCTTATCCATTATGACAAGCATCTAAGGAAACATTTTCACAGTTTCCTGCAAGCACATGGATCATCAAAAACAGAAAAGGTAGGCCTACTCCACCTTACCACCTTCCATGCAAAAGTAGGGCCTGCTATACCATAGCTTCATCACTAATAACATTCTGCAGTCATCTCACCTCTACAGCTAATATAGAAACACTATGTGGCTATAAATATCCAGTGAGGTAAAGCACAGGCACACAATTCAATTAACGCATCCAAATGTTGCATAAAGTGGGTTATAGTGACGCCTTTGAGGGCCGAGTGAGGATACGATTTCTGCATCATAAGCTTATGTCTGCGCCAATACTACCCAGCATGCTACCAAGCATGACTTCTCCCAATGATGCACAAGCTTATTGCCTACTGTAGTAGGATATGCTGAGGCCATAAAAAGCCCTATAGGCTATAGGCTCTTGCGGAAACCAATGTTAAATCATCCCAACAACATTGCATTGAATTTGGATCAAACAGACAGAATATTATGAGCGCATCAATATCAACATCAATACCAGCAACTAGCACTATTTTCTGATTGTTATGGGTGGAGGAATTGATACACTGGTGGTGTGGTGTGATCTATGTTAAATTGTTGAAAAGGTGCCGATGGCCTTGATGTAGAATTGCTAAATAGGTGATTCGTTTATGCTATAAAATGCTGAAATGAAATAACAAAAGAAACACAGAAACGGAAATGTAGCAACTATCTATGGGTTCCTGTCAAATAATTCCCAAAGAAAGAGGACACAGTAAATAACCGGATCAGGCGTCACTGACATTTTGCATGTTTTGCATTCATGCATATCATGTTTTAGCCTAAATAATGGAGCCTAAAGTTAATCATGGCTCTTTTGGGTTTCTGCAGTATATTGTACTCGGCTACCATACAAAATATGCTCAGCGGCAGCTCAGTGACACTCGGGTTCCTCGCGTTGCTTGCAGCTGATATTCAGCCACAGCCTATTTGAGGACACGGTGCTTCATGACTCCGCAATTTGACTGCACGTTTTGATCGTATATGATGATGATGGGGGTCCAAGGCAAAGCTTCAGTGCTTTGCATATTTACTGACATAAAATTACCTCCACGGTGCGTATCTCTTGCTGCGTGAGATCGTTGGACGCGGCGCATTTGGTCCGGAGCCCCTGCAAGCTGGAGATGGAGATTTCAATCATATTCTGGATGAGTTCGCACTGATGCAGCGCGGCCATCGCTGCAGCGCCGCCGCCGCCGCGCTGCTTCTCCCTCTCCGGCTGCTCATCGCTCTCCACCATCCTTCCACCTTTATCACACACAGCATCCATTCCTCAGCATTGGGCACCGCTTGAAGGGCTAGAGTCAAAAATAATGCATATGCACCAGCGACGCACTGGTCTAGAATGCAAGTTAACGAATGTCCCCTGTAGGCTCCAAGTAACACCAGTCCCAATCTGGAATGCTCCAGTCCAAATAAATGCCAGCCAGATTTTTTTTTTATATAAATGCAGTCTATCAAAGAAGGATTATCGATGGCAGCCCCAGTGTAGAAGTCCAAAACACTGCCAGTCCCAGTAACGCTCGTCTTGTCTGATCTGTCCCGTTCGTTCACTAGCGACCAGACACTGGTCTCTCCTCTCTCTCTCTCAGCCTTTGCATCATCAGTGTGAAGACACCAGGAATGAAAGCAACACTTCCGCTTAAACTTTTCAAAATAAACTAAACCATAAGTTACAAGTCTGTCTCTGACTCTGACACTCCTGGTTCGGACAGGCCTTTAGTTTTGATTAAAAACGTAAAAAATTAAACAAAACCTCCAAGTCATGAATGGCTGGAGCCTGGAGCTGGGGTGACATATAATACAGGACAAGCTAAGGGACTAATGATCTGCAGAACTGGGTAGGTTACTACATAGCAGTTTTTTTGTTGTTGTTATATTGCTATATGAAATAACATATTAACAAAACAAAAAAAACGAACTAGGCCCATTTCTTATGATTTTTACCATACTGTAACTTTATTATTATAAGAGACTGGCCCAAGTCGCTGCACAGGAAGCATTATTCCTGCAAATGTTGTCTAACTTGACGTGGCGGGCAGCTTTAGCACCATGGATGTGGGTTTTTATCGTCTGTCAGCTGTTGGGAACATGATGGGCCGCATTGCAATTCGGGAAATATAGTTCTTTGGGTTGCCACTGTCAAACCACAGTAGCCTACAGGCGCCACACACACTTCAAGTGACAGGCCTCTGTGACTGTGAGAGTGTGAGCTCCATAACAATTGCGACAACAGGGCCTGGAATTTCATCATTTTAGGGGCAAAGCCATTGGGCCTTTGTTGTAGATTTTGTTAAGGTTACACATGAGAAATGTCATGTCAGCAAGGCCATCAAATAATAAATCCATGGAAAAAAATATTATTTTTATTTGTAATACAAAGTATGAAATAAATAAATTAAAAGAGTTAATAGGCCACTGTAAAGGTTTGGGACTTTTTCCATAATGCCATTTCACTTGATGCGTCCCAATAATAAGAATTCAGAATCTCAGCAAAAAGTCATTGGTGTCTAAAAACAGTATTGAAACAAGAAAGAAAAAATAATTATTAAACCATAAACATACATAGTTGACCGGAGATCCCAAAGGGTTTATACTAAATATTCTGTCACAATTTTCACAGAATACAGATTTCTCTGCCCAGAGCATGGCCCAGAGGTGCCCAGTGTAGAGAAGAAAAGGTGTCCAGAAAAATACCAGATGCCCACTGTTCCTGTTACCATCCTGAATGCATTAAAAATTGTCTATAAGATGGTAGTGTAAGTTTCCTAAACTCCTATGGAGGTATAAGCACTGATACAGTGGAAAATGTTGAAACTAAATGGAAATACTGTATATCGCAAAATGTCTATTAACACAATGCAAGGATTAAGAGTGCTTAGGCCTACTGCATAAGTAGGCTAGATGGAAATCAACCCTGGACACTCAACAGCACAGGAGCAGGTTGGCTACAATTTGTTGTCATTCTTTCAGGGACAAAATAAAACATATATATTAATTTTATTTTTTAACCTTGTGTGCAGCATGTTCTGATGCCATTGCCAACTTTGATTAAACAGGTTTGCAATACCATACCTTTTATTTCTCCCCCCTCTTGGTGCTGATATTCATGCCATGTTCATTTTTCTATTTTCCATATTCAAACCCGTGTGGGCAATCAGGCAAACATTTACAATGTTTGAAAAAGACCCCGATCACACTTAAAGTGATGGCAGAATAGAGGCACTTGACAGCTTGTTGGTGTGACTCTCTGAGCTGAGGACATGATCCTGTCCCAGCCACTTAAGCTGCTCATTCCGTCATGCTATTGGACAGTCAGCTCACCACATGTACAGTAGTAAACCTAGCAGCACTGGAAGAGATTAAATTATATCGTGGACAATCTGATTGTGTGTTCTTTGGTAAAAGATTAATACAAATAAAATAAACTTCTGAGCAAAATCTCCATGGTCTCAGTGGTGGAAAAAGCACTAAAATGTTTTACTTAGGTAAAACTATCAATACTGCAATGTAGAAATACTCTGTTAAAGTCCAGATAAGTATTGGCATAAAGATTTACTCAAAGTACCAAAAGTAAAAGTACTCATTGTGCAGAATGTCCCATTTCACAAGTCCATAATGTATCCAAATCTTTTGAAAATAGCAGATATACAAGCTCACATGCGTCGCATGGCTATTGTATGTTTTGTAACAATAATCAAAATCTATAAAAGTAACTACATTTTTCAAATAATTGTAGAGGAGTAAAAGTACAATATTTACTTCCGAGATGTAGTGGAGTAGAAGTAAAAGTATAGAAAATTGGAAATACTCCAGTAATGTAACAGTACCTCAAAATTGTACTTAAGTACAGTACTTGAGTAAATGTACTTAGTTACTTTAAACCACTGCATGGTCTGCAGTGCTGTGCATTGCCTCTGCATATATGTGGTTCCACTAAAATCAAGGTTCAAGGTTGTACTTTATTGTTGTACTTTAAAATGAAAATAATAATTAGGCTGCATGTGTGGGACATTCCATTGTCATGGCTAGAACCACTATACTCACATTTCACAGATCTACGTAGGAATCACCAGTGCCTCTATACAGTGGAAGGGAAAAGTACTCAGTCTCAAGCCCAAATACCAGAGTGAAAGTATACTCCTGGGTCAAAATTGTAGTAATGTGCAATACCCGTTGTATCCGCCTGTCTGTCTGTCTGTTTGTGTCCCTTTCATGCCCATACATACAGTATAATGTATGCACATAGATAAGAGATCTCCTATCTCTGTCTGTCTGGCTCTCCTTTATGCCCATATATGGTGTTCTGTGCCCAGGCCAGTCTGTGATGTCATATCCAAATTTGGGCACTGTACTAGTGACGTCAGTCAGTGATGTCAGTCATCTCCAAATTTGGTCACTTGTTTCATCATGTCAGACAGACATTATTTGGGTATTGTTTCGGCATGCGGCTGTTACCATGCTGGCAACACTGTATAATATCAGTGGTGTCAGCATGCAGACTGTTTGTTTCACCCACATATGGTGTTCCGTGATGTCAGTCAGCAATATCGGGCAGTTTCAGCATGCGGCTGTTTCCATGGAGACACTGTTTAGTATCAGTGGTGTCAGCATGCAGACAGACGGCGGGCGGACAGACAGACAGACAGACATTCAGTAAATTAATACTTAGATGGAGTACATGCTTTTAATAATTACAAAGTACATTTATCAATGCACTGCTGTATTGAAATTTTGACATTTTCCAAACAAATACAAAACTTTCCAGATATATAGTGAAAATAGCTGATCTAAAAGCTCACAACGTGTTGTCACAGAGCTTGTAGATCTACTGTTTCCACTGTCTATGTTTGAAATAGGGCGTTAAGTGATTCATTTATAATGTAGGCCTACTTTTCCCTACCTAGAAATGTAGGAGTCTGTGGTTCCTGTGGAAATAAGCCGTAGAGCTTTCTAGGATCTCCTTTTGGTTGACCTTGTACCAGTGATTTGTGCCGTCATGAAACTGTACTTTTTTCTATTGCAAACTTCTAATAAATTCTTCAATCAACCAAAAAGTCAAAAATACAATATGTATTTGAAATGTAGCGCAGTGAAAGTCTTAAGTATCCAAAAATACAAATGCTAAGTACAGATACTTATTTTTTTTTTTACAAATGCACGTTGTTACTGTCCACCACTGCAACTATACAATCACTAATCAACATTCATGAATTTCAGGTTACTTTGGCCAAAATGGACAGAAAACCACAGAGGCCACAGATGGACTCAGGCCTGGAATTTCGTCATTTTAGGGGCAAGGCCACTTGGCCTTTAGTGTTGTACATTTCTTCAGGGCACAAGGCCAAATGCCAGGGCAGGAAGGCCATCAAATAATAATTATTCCATTGAAAGAATTAATTGTAGTGAAATAAATAATAGTGACATATATCCATGCTAATTGCTATGCCCTGCAACAATCAAAGTCACTGGATTGGTTTAAAGATGGGGACTCTGGGGAGTTATGAATTCAGAATCTCAACACTCTGGTGTCTACATAACAAGAAAGAGACAGTGGTGTCTACTGTCTACATATTGACCAGAAAGAGACCAGAGGAGAAAGTGGTCCAGTCAGCTGGGGCATTAAGGCCACTGTGGCCTCAGGTCATGCTATTGTTTTTAGGGGCACAAGGCCAAACTGAGGGGCAACGGTGGCCATGGCCTTCATGGCCTCCCTGAAATTCCTGCCCTGGATGGACTAGACTGGAATAAATACATGTAGACAATGCCATCTAGTGGACAATATCTAATACACAGAGTAAAACAAAACGGATGCACATGTAAAGTCCAATTTTCTGTATTCTCAGTAGATGAGCAAGACTGTTGCTCAGTCCAATAAGAACCCTTTGCAGTCATTCTTACACCTTGAACTCAATGCTAAATACAGGGAACATATACATTCTTATGTTTTAAATTCTTGTTTTTTTCATAAATTAACGCCTTTCTCTGTCATACTAGTGTCACACAAAAGTAGCGAAATTTGCAGATTTACAAGCTCATAACGTTAGATTATTTTGAATTTGAATCCTGAAAAGTAAGTCTTGGACATATGTCTCTACCCGACAGCAACGATAGGGAAATAAACACACCTGATTTACTTTGCTCTTGCATACAAGGCTCGACCTACAGCAAAAGGAAATAGTAGAACACCCATACTTTGAATTATTGCGACCGTAGACTTTGTTTACTGTCAGAACCGTCACATCTTCACCGAATCCGGACGGACGGACGAGTAACATCTGACACTTTGGTTCCCCTGACACATCACTGTGACATCACAGTGATGTCAGATACTCAGAGGAGGGATAAGGCCTGACACTGTGGTTCCCCTGACACATCACAGGTGATATCAGTGATGTCAGATAATCAGAGCAGGGATCTCCATATATGGGCATAAACAGGTGACATCACAGTAGCATGTTTTGGGTCTCACAGCATCGCTCCATATACAGTACCGTACATGGATCTCCATATATGGGTAACTGGTCAGATATACATCACTGGCCAGATGGCCAGGACGAGGTCGCAGGAGGCCCTGAGGCATCTTACTAGTAAATAAAAGTGTGTGTGTTAGAGTGTTAATGAATGGAACTTCTCTCATCAGTGTGTTACCAACAACCTGGAGCATAAGGCAATCCTACTGTGGAGGCTTCTCTATTTATGACCCAAACTTGTGTACATATGCAAGAAACCAACAAGAAAATGTTTTCCCAACAATTATTGTAGAAATGCGAATCCTGGAAATATATGGCTTTGTTCTATACTGTAACTGTCCACACACTGTTATTCACAAGTGTACATGTTGGATTTGTGTATTCAGACATTGCCGACCTAGGCGTATCTGCATATGTTGCTTGGTAACGACATAGGCTGAGTACCGTTAATGATACTCTGTTGTATGTTGCTTGCAGAAAATAGCAGCTCTACAAGCTCAAAACACATTGTCCTTGTAGATCTATTTTCAGCAAGCAACACCATGGCACAATGAAGTAAATATCAGGCTTCAGTGTCCACACAGACACATCTTGTCAAATTCTGATTTGAATCGCATTTCAAATCATCTGGAATGTGGTTCAGTTACCTTGTGTTTTCTTTTGGGAGTTCAGAAATAATAAACTGGCACATCCGCTGGACGGCAGGTGCAGGACCAACAGTGGATTTAAGGCAAGATATATATAGAAGTCTGCACACTATTATTTTGCAGAAGATCCCAATCAAGGCTATATTAACGTTTCAACACATTGTCTTGTGTCAAAATGTTAATCTATAATAAAGCTTTGATCGGGCGCTTTTGCAAAGTCAGTGTGCAGACTTCTATTCTTTATCCGGACTTGATCAAACCCATTTAATCCCATCCACTCTGGATAGGCCGAAAATCACATTTTGGATCAGGGTCTCTACATATCCCATCAATAGTACGCTTTCTGCCCCTGGATCTTGATTCCAAAACCAGGTGCAAAATATTGTTTAGTACAAAGAAACACATTTGATAGTTTTCTTTTATTTAGACAACCCAAATAAAAGGCACATAAAACATTGCGCATGTTTATGTAATAATTTGACAAACATACATTTAAAAAAATGTAGGAATGTTTGACCTTTCTGCTAATCAGAAAGCCTAGCTTCTCATATATACAAAATTACCATTCTTAATGTTCTAATACAAAAGTTTTATAAAAGGTTATTTCATCTTTTACGTCTATTCTAACTACCATATCCTTGGAACTAAAATAGTTTTGTACAAAGATATACATTCAACTGCCTTCACAAGGGTCCTAGAATTTCCAATTTTTGTTTTCCTTAAAAATAAAGAAATGTTCAATTCCACAAGAAATGTTCAATTAATCACATTGTTTCAAATTTGGCAAACAGGTTATCATAGTGTATCTACGTAAATGCATAAAAACAAAAAGTTACACTAATATTTTCTTTGAAACAAAACTCAGAAACGACAAAAACATGCATATTGCATTTTTCTTTTCTTTTTTCAGTACACAATGAATCAACTCAAAAGAGCTGCAACACTGTCAGGATTAAAATGGCATTCAGACAGCTTATGTTTTCACAGTTACAATGTTTGGGAGGGGGGGCATGCAACTCATGCCTTATCCCGTGTAGGTGGTAATGGGCAAAGTCTTGCATTTCAATTCGTTATACCGCGGTGAAGTGCCTGACTGAATTAGGAACAACATAACTCCTAAAAGAACTAGGCCTATGCCATGTAGTTTGTCAATCACTCTCCATATGTTCATTAGTGTTTCCTTAATACATGAGCCAACTCATCAAGATCTCACCCATATCCAGACTTAAGACTTATCTGGACGCTTAATCTAATGCAAGTTACGGGTATGAGAACTATTATAAACAATATTTAAATGGACGGCTATACTGTATGTGAAATCTACCCGATTCTTTGGCAAGACCGCCAAATGTGTTATGGTAATCAGGAGTTTCTTTTACAAAAGTCACGTGAAAAAAGGCCAGAATAAAGATAATGTAAAATATGAAATAAAGATAATTTCAAAGTGTGTGGGGCAGTCTGGCAGAGTCTGCCGTACCAACACTGCACATACACGTATGAGCATGTGACAAAATCTCTTGTATCCCGTTTCCTGAGTGGAAGGTAGTTCATACTATTATGTTGGGGTATTTAATGATAAACGATTAAAAAATATACTTGGGTATAAAATCAGTCACCATGGTGACCAAAGAAAAATAAAACTTGAACTTGAAGGGCCAGATGGTTCTATGAGTTGCAATGCTTTGCCAATAGATTGCCCTCAAGTGTGCAGGCTGTTAAAGTAACAAGGCTTACATTTGATCTTTGATAATACTGATGTTGAGCTATATGCAGGATATGCTTTCAGTGCAAGACATTCCATTCTCACTTCATGTAAAATTGACCACAGCTGATGGACAAATTAAAATAAGAAATTTGCCATTCCATAAAAAAAATAAAGTAGAGTAAAAGACAACAGTGTCAAGAAGATATCCACTTAAAACAAAAGCACAATGTGTTGTGACAATACACTAATATAACTGTACAAGTTAGTCACTGTACCTCAAGAGCATACCTGCCATCTGAAACAAAACATGACAGGTGCTGTCCCTTTTACTAGACTTGTAATTCCAATAACATTAAATCACGAGTAGCAGGCTAGAGTTAAAATAAAGGGGGATAAAAAAAAACATACAAAAAACACCAAATGCCTTGCAAGAGAACTTGTGGAACATCAACAGTAGCAAGTTATTGCTTAAGTCCATTTTTGAATACTCCCATTTTCAAAGAATGTACGGTTTTATTTTTTTCCTATGAAGCTTCCAAGGAGTTATCCGTTTTCAATCAAATCGCAACTGGCATGATGACATCACAGTTAACACTCATTAACTTACTACAGTACATCTAGCTTTCACAGTCCTTCAGATTAAAACATAAATCCTACCTGATTTCTAGCCAACTGCTCTGCTTCTCAGTGATTTAACAACAGCCGAGGTGCAGCTATGCGCCAGGGAGTTCCTCTCCCTAGTTGTACAGCCTTCACTTCCAAGGTGTGATGAAGCAAGGAGGGTCTAAAAGGGTTGGGCTCCGGGCGGGTACAAATGATCAGTAATTCACCAGAGTTTCTCCTTTTACTTCATTTTCCCTTAAAGACCTCACCGTTGTGTTTTGCCCTTTTACCAGGGTTGGGAAGAGGGTAAGACCTGGGACAGAAAAGACATGCTTTCCATGGGTCTCATAATATTGAGAGGCCCAGCTAGATTCATACCCATGGGGGTGGTTATTGCAACCGGGTGGGCAATATTCATGGACGCTGAGACGGGGATGTTGATGTTGACAACTTGGTGCTGAAGGCTGACCGGTGTTGTGATGTTCACTGTGTTGGTGGCAATGCTCATCTGTGCCGCTATGGTGACGGCGTGGTTAGCAGAGTTGCCCCGGTTCATCGCAGTGGTGATGGGGGTGGAAACAGTGACAGGGGTGGCTGAAGCAGAATTGCAGACTTCATTGTTGCCTAGAAATCCAAAACTGTGATTTAAAGCAGTGGTCTGTAGCTCTCAATACAATTAAAACCATTCAACACTGGATAACTACCTAGAATTCTCCAGTCAATGTTGTCTTGGCAAAACACATTACTTAATGAATTATGAGCGTGGTTAAATAGGATATCCCTCAGTTAATATTGCACTTACACTGGAACACAGTGTGTTCTAGGGATTTTAAAACACTTCTTTGAAAAATATAAATATTTTTTAATGCCTTAAGTGTCTCTAGCATGATCCCCTGGAATGTCTGGAGGTTGCATGTAAAAAACATTTTAAGTTCTTCCCAGAATGACATTTTCAGTGCAAGATATCTAAGGCATATGGTACTGTTCCATTGAGGAAATCATGTCAAATAATTTTCAACATTTCCAGGTTACTTTATGCTAACGATACAGGATTCTTTTTTGATGGGTTATGCCATTTTACCATTATTGTCTCCACCAGCAGAAAGGCATGGGGAGACTATGTTTTGCACCCCGTCCGTGTGTGTGTTTGTCCGTTCTCTCCTTCTGTCTGTGTACAGCTAATCTCTGGCACCGTTGCCACGATGGCAGCGAAACTGTGCACGCAGACTCCCTGGGTGCCAGAGCAGAACCTCTGCCCCGAATATTTCACATCAGCCTCTTATAGCGCCACCAGGAGGCGGATTTGTGCAAAACACATTTTTGGATAGTACACCTACAGATGTTGTCCAATAATCACGCAAATCGGTACACAGTATCTCTGATAGTCATTAATCAAAATGGATATTTCAGATTTTTCATATTCAGTTCTGATTAGCTAAGATTGCCTTCCAAAGTTTGCAGAACTGCTCCATTTTTAACAAAATGCCTCAAATCATGAACACAGTGTGCGATTTCCGTCAGATTTTGCACACACATTCCCACTAGGCCGAAGAAGACACGTCACTTAAACATTTTCACATTAGCCTCATGGTGGCGCTATAACATGCTGATTTGTGTTTTACCTATAACTCCACGGATCAGTGCAAATGTTGTATGCGCACTCCTTAGAAAAACCTTTGCCCTGCATTTTTCAAATCTGCCTTTTATAGCACCATCAGGAGGCCGACTTATGTAAAACACATTTCTTTGTATTACTCCTTCAGATTTTATCCAAATTTCACGCAACTCTGTACACATGATCTCTATAGTCATGTGATGAAGACGGATATCTTTGCTTTTTCATATTCCTTTCTGATTGGCCAATATTGACTTCCAGAGTTTGCAGGATTGATCCGTTTTGAACAAAATGCCTAAAATCATGAACACAGTGCGATATGTCTGAAATTTTGCACACACATTCCCAGTTCCCACTAGATCAAGGAACAAATGCCACCCTTTTCACATTGGCATGTTATAGCGCCACCAGTAGGTAAACTTTTGCGAAACACATTTTTAGAACAAAATGCCTCAAATCATGAACGTGGTGTCTACAAAGAAGACATGCCAATGCCACCCCTTTTACTTTGGCCTATATATAGCACCACCAGGAGGCCACAATAACCTACCTGACCTGGTGGAGACCTGTGCTCGGAAGAGCACTGCTTCTAGTTATAATTGCTTTTAAAATTAAATGTAGGATCCCAACATCTTGCCTAAACAGACAAAAGGTTCTATGTTTATAATGCTCACAAGAGGGAGCAACATACTATATGATTCCATGGGAGAAAAGCAAGAGTAGGCATTAAAATGATCCTAGATGTGTTTTTAAGAGATTAAATGTATATTTTATTGTTGTCTCGCATTGAAAGTAGCCGAATATATCTGTTTTCTGCACGCTCATCATTGTTAAGGTGAGTGAAATAAAGCTAAAAAATATTTATGATATTGCACCATTGTAAACAACAGTCAAATTTGCAGTCTTTGAATGTTTTAATCTGGCTGTAGTTGATTCTGAAATCATGTTTTATTTGTTCCGCATTTCCTCTCCTTTGTGTACAAACACAAGCCAATGCCTTAAAGCTACACAAATGTAGAACATGAAACCAGATTTTTGCCACAAGCTAGCCACTTCTTTCAAGCTGAATGAATCCTCAGTAAGCTAATTGAACTGGTTATGCTCTATGAAAAAGGGTCTTGAATGGTCGGATGTGGTGTACAATCCAAACAATGTATTGTTTACAGCACAATTTACATCCATTAAAAGTGGTAGGACAGGAGTGTTGTAACAGCTACAGTTGAAAACAACTATGAAAAAACATATTTCCATGTGCCTTTCATGTTTTGTTTTTTTTACCCGACCAAGAGAAAGATCGAAATGTCATCGAATAATTGTATTGGAGCATATTATGAGGTTCTATTCTCTCTTTCTATGGTCTTTTCTTAACCCAGAGATTAGCTTTTTACATGAACAACTAAATGGAAGCAGCACAAATTGGAATGCAATGTTAAAATTCTGAACTTCAAACATTACATACAATACGATTGTTGCAACAAGTGGGAAATGTACATTGTGAAATCTGGATCTTACATACCTTTATTACAGTTGAAGTTGGTCTGCCCATGAGTCTTTAGATGGCTGGTGATATATGCTGCACTGAGCATCTTTCCACAGATGCTACAAGTGACTTTCCCTTCATGTCTGATCATGTGGGAACGGAGTCTGTCTTTGGTGGCAAAAGCGGAGGTACAGGCCTGCAAGTACACATAGGACAAGGTCAGAAGTCTGTGGTACCTACATACATTCATTAGGTTAGTAAAATTATTTGATGAACTTTTTTGGAGCAGGTGTGTTGGAAAGAAACTGAGAGAAAACTTCATTACACAAGTCGACTCCCACCAGAGAAAGTCGAAGTAAAAAAAAGAAGAAAAAAAAAAAAAAAAAATTCTATTGTGACAATAGCCAATCTACATGCTCACAACGCGTGAATTTTGATGGCCATAAGACAAACGAGTTTGTTGCTGAAAATCATTCATAAATTTAAAATAAATAAATTCATTGTTATTAATGACAAGAGTCTCTTACCGTTACTTGACATTTGAATGGTCTCTCTGAGGAATGGACATGCTTCACATGGCAACTCAGGTGGTCTGGTCTAGATGGACAAAAGAGAAGAAAAGAAACAGGTCATTATCCTGGCAGATCAGGAAGTATTTGCTAGGGCTGTTTACTACTTTTTGCTAATAATTAAAAATTAAATGATGCGATCAACAGACATAGTGTCTCTTCTTCACATTCATATTACTAAGAGTTAAGAGAAACTCAATTTCACTACTGAACACTACCCACTGTATAAAATTGTTTTTAAGGCAACACACATTAAAAACACAATCACTTATAATTAGCTTTAGTGTAAAGTTTAACCCATGTAAGCATGACAATGAGGCCAAAGGCTGCATTATACTATAACTACTACAATGGAGTTAATAAGGTCAAAACACTGGCAGCTGATCCTTCAACAGGAAAGCTTCACACTGCTGGGAGTTTTTATTCCAAATGGGAGCCATCAAGTGGAATCATCTCAGTGATGCCATGGACCGGAATCGTGTTTGTGTCCCACTGAGGAGGACAGTTGTCTCCAGACAGTGAATGTCTGACCAGAAGAATGGTTGAATGAATGGCAGTGAGTCAGTGTTATGTTATCCAGCCCCCCACTCTCACAATCCAGTATGAAGCAGACAAATCCTTACTTCACGTCACTGTGGCGGAAGCAAGCTTAAAGCTGCTCCAACATCACAATCTTGACAGAGGGACACACTGTTTACTTCAGTATGAGCAACAGAAAGAATATTACTCAATAAATAGATTGCTAGTGATTCATAAGTAGGAGTGGGTAAATGCTTAAAGAAGGTCAGAAGAAAGTTTCTTTGATTAATTTAGCATGGGACAGAAACATTGCACTGTTGTGTGGACATCATCCTTCTTCACTTTATTTTGGTGTAGCACTGGTTATATGAATACATGTGTGGATGTGCATATCACTACTCACAACTACTACCAACATTGCCCGGGTTAGGAGCTTTTATTCCGACTCGGGCCACCCATGCTAGATGTATGCACTCTTGAATAAAGGACCAAACGGTATTGTGGGGCATTAATCCTGTGTCTGTGGTGGTCTAGATAACTGGTGGCCATGTTTCTGTTTTTCTACACGTTTAGAATTAGAATCTGTGGTCATCATTCACATATAACATTAGAAGCCAATTCTTTTTTGAAGAAAATCAGTTAAATGTTTTTGTCAAAAGTCCAATCTTAACAACTATTACTTCCGGTCAAACAAAAAGATAATGGGCTATTATAACAGCAAGCCCCTATGAATAATAAATAATTATTTCATTCACTTGGGTGAATCCCATAGCTCGATGTTCCTCAACATGACATTAAAAATGCTCCTGTTTTAAACTTGAAGAGCACAATAAAATATTATACAGAGGTGAGAAATAGATAATGCAATCACATAAACACTGCCTCTGCATGAGTGCCGACAGCAGAACGGATCCCATAGCCCGAGGTGACAGGAAGGTGACAGGAAGCTGAGACACAACCAGCCTCTGTTTTACCAGGAATATTCAAAATGAAGGTAGCTTTAGTGAATCTCACAACAACTCTAAGGTATATTATTAATGACATAGTTCAATGTTGAAAATTAGTGGTATTCCCCTTTAAAGCAGCAATTCCACTCATGGAAGTTACGAGTTAGGCCTAAAATGGTCAACTGAAATACCTCAAAGTGCTCTTGCCACTTCTATTCTGGCACTGTACACTAGGATTGGTCCCCCACAGCTATTTGACAGAGCTGTGTGCACACAGCCTACTTGTTTACTCCAAGAACAGCAATATTATGGTGAAATAAAAAGTACAAATGCGGTTTTGTTCTTACACTGCTAAAGAGCCAACAGCACACGTGTGTAAAACGAGTGGCCAACGGGCCAAATGCGACCCGTAAAGGGGTCCAATGCAACCCACAGGAACAGGATGAATGACAGCCAAGACATCCTCATCATGCCACGTTCACCCTATCGTCGGAGGCATTAGGGTTTTTTCGTGCTAATCAGTCTAAAAGCGCCAAATTTTGCACAGATGTAGCCCAAGGCATGCTCTAATGATTTAGCTAGGGCACCCGAGTTGGCGACCTTCGGGGTCGCCACAGCGGCCAAATCAAGTTGTGCTCCCAACGACTTTCTACATTTTTTTCCTGGGTATTTAAATAGGATGTGAGGGGTCTAACTAGGGGTTTGTCATGATGCTGAATCCATTGCAAGCATTTGTTTTGCGCAGAAAACATTCCTTGGGCTACAAATGGCCCCAGAAAACCCCCAGAAGACTGTGAAAAGTGATGACTCATCAATTTATCACTTTATCACTAAACCATTGTTTTCATGGGGCAATTTGTAGCCCAAGTTATGTTTTTTGTGCAAAACAAACGCTTGCAATGGATTCAGCATCATGACAACCCCCTAGTTAGACCCCTCACATCCTATTTAAATACCCAGGAAAAAAATGTTTTTCTGCA
The DNA here is from genome assembly GCF_963921795.1 of Nannobrachium achirus. Lineage (NCBI taxonomy): Eukaryota > Metazoa > Chordata > Actinopteri > Myctophiformes > Myctophidae > Nannobrachium > Nannobrachium achirus. The sequence goes on from NC_137826.1 coordinate 32,393,994, forward strand.
CCGATTTTTTTGACTGATTAGCACAAAATTACCATTCTCTCCCCCTAAGGCCTCTGACTACTACTGCTGCTGTAGTGGTCCACTCCACACCAGTCGTCTAACTATCCAATAGAGCCCCTACCTCAATTCAGTGAGTGCGTTCACTCACAGGAATAATTACAACATGGACAGGTACAGGACACAATATTATGGGTGAAAAATAACTTTCAGCGTTGTTACATTTTCCTTCATCAAGCGAGCGACATGAAGGCTGTTATTCCAAATTGGAGCATGGTAGTTGTATTCTCCACTCAGTTGTCCAAAAGATCATTTCTAGTTATAAAACTCACTTCACGATGTAAGCCTCTTTTTTTTGTTCACTACAAAGTATTTTTCCTCTTGTTCGCTACAATACATGCACACAAGATGCCAGTGTTGCTGGACTACATATTTGTGATGATAGCCTACGTACACTGTCTCCTCCAGGCCAGGCGGCCAAGGCCAGAGACAATGTTTTCACTTCTGTCCATTCATGTATCAGTTTGTCTGAACTCTGGAACTGTTGGACCGACTGGTGTGAAACTTGCACGAACACTGCCAGTGGGCCAAGGAAGAACCTTTGCTCCTTTTTCAAAATCTTAATGGTGGCGCTATAACAGCCCACTTCACGTTTTGGAATATACTCTTGAACTGTAGGTCATACAATCAAACGTTTTTTGTTTTTTTCCCCCCTGGATTCCTTGGATCATGACGCAACTCCCTATATAGGCCCCAGCCATTTGTACGAGATTTTGCTACAACTCCGTGACATGAGAGAGAGAGAGAGTAATGATTGCTGTTTAATCTTCAAACTAAATTTGTGAAGAAAAAAAGTATATTTTATAGTTATTATAGAGAACTGAGACACATGAGTAGCTTGGGAGATAAACGCACAAAAGTGTTTGTGCATGCAACTGGTCTGGCTCGTATTAAGTAGCATTTTACCTATTCCGGGGCCATAACCAAGAATGAGTTTGACAGCCTCTGCACTAGTGCCATTCACTAGAATAACTAGTATTTACAGTAAAAGGTTACTTTGAGCCTACCTGGAAAAACCTTTCCCACATACAGGACATACGTAGGGCTTGTGCACTCCGCCATCATGAGAGCGAGCGTGGTAGGTCATACGGTCCTTCCTCTTAAAGCGCTGGTGGCAGATGGGGCACTCGAAGGGTTTCTCGTCTGAATGGGACAGCTTGTGGCGGTTCAGATGGTAGACATCTCGGAAGGCTTTGCCGCACATCTCACATCCGTGGTTTTTCTTAACGGGCTTGGCGGGCTTCTTGACTGCGTTCTGCTGGGGCATGTTGCCCATGGCGGACGGGGTCATGATACTCGAGCCTGAGGACACCGAGGTGGTGGCTGTGGTGAGGATACCGGCAATGGTGGAGATGTACGAGGGGTGGCCGATGTGCTCTCGCGGCATAGTGGAGATTAGGGGCACCATGGTGGGTGCCGTTTGGGCGGTCTTCTTGGGCCGCGACACCATCTTGATGCCTGTGTGGCAGGACTCATGGCGTCGCAGATGGTAGCTATCGCGGAAGGCCTTGTTGCAGTAGCCACAGATGAATGGCGTTTTGCTCTTGTGCTCCTTCTTTACCACAGGCAACAGGGGCCGTCCACCGCCGCCGCCACCACCACCGTTGGCCCCATGGTCTTTGTGGAGCTCTGCCGCGCTCACAGGGGGCTTCTGGTCCAGTGGGATGGGAAGAATGGGCTTCTGGTCTATTGGCTCTGCTCCAGAATTGAGAAGTGGCAGCAGACTATTCTGGGCCATGTGGTGCTGGTGGTGAAGGGCTTCATTGGCCTGCTGTTGAAACACAACAAACAAAACATGGTTAAAAAAATATATTCAGAAGTTAAATTTTTTGACTAAGCAAGTAATCAGACGATCGACCTTTAACAGTTTGGCTGCTCTTGGTAGCCAAACACGTTCACAGACGAGATAAGGTTTCCATGGTAACCCGCATCTCAGACGCTTGCTACGGGTGCTGGTGAAAGAAAAAACTGCATACGTCATGACGCAACGCAGCCAGAAGCAACCGAGAGCGGCCATTATCCATTGACTCCTATTCTATACTGAAACATAAAAACGGCTTTATCTCGAAATAAGGTGCAAATAACGCCGAGGAGGCCGAGATCAGCTTGTCTTCACGGCGACACTATGCCGTGATGGTCGGCCCCGGTTAGGATTTTAGTTTTCGCGACCGTTTGTAAACAAACAGATCTCCTTCCTGGATCGTCAGTGTACACCCACGTGCACACGCACGGAGCTTCCGGGGCTCTTCAAAATAAAGCGCAAGTGAATGGTGGCGTCCTGAGTGTTAAATGGTCAGTCATAAAGGTTCACCATAATTCTGTAAATTGGCTTGTCATCTTCATTTCATTCAGACAGACCAGTGCATGGTGCAAAATGCAAATACATGTTTGACTTTCCCCATTTAACATCATTAATAGAAAGTAACCCAAAACATGGGCAGCAACGTTGTTAAACTCCTTCACTCAAAATTACTTTCTTTGGGATTGTTGTGTGTACATGTTTACCTTAACTTTATTGTGGTAAATAAAAGTATAATGTACTGGTAAAATAAAATGCACGTTTTTGATCGGCCAATTATACCATAATAATACCATGTGCATGTAATCAAGTGACACATGAACAAGACTTAAAATATATCTAAAAACTGTCAGGTTGAGGTAAACACCTGCCACAGAATGGCAGCAATGCAGGGGCTGCAGTGGCCATTAGTCACTTGACTGACTATTTAAAGTCTGACTGTCAGTGTCAACAGACAGAGAAATGCTCACTTAAATGTGTAAACTAGAAGTAATAACCTGACAGTATCTCACTAATGTAATCTCAATAAGCGGTTCAATACTGGGGTTAAACATTTCTCACATTAAAACCAATATGCCACTAAACTGAAAGTTTTTTTGTGTGTGTGTGACATCGAGATAATGCTAATCTGGTGATTGTGCCAAAATATTGTATTGTATATGTAAAAACAAGGGTATGTGATTAGTTATACTAGCAAGTAGGTTGTGGTTGCTTCATCATTAATGAGGAACACAAGCATGCCACAGAGGCAGAAGATTTAAATTCTACTGAATGAAAAATGATCCCATCATGATGCCGATTCATCATGTGACTGCAAAACAGGCCTTCCAAATTAGGGGGCGGGTATGGTCCAGTTTACTGCCACTAAGGGTTTTAACAGCTGGCCATCAGCTCAGCTAAACTGGAGAAGATATGGTGTTTTCCCACTGCAGCTTACTAAACTTGCATCATCCCACATCAAATAAGAAAAATAGACAATATACATGACAGACACACACCTATTTTGTAAGTGGCCTACATCTACAATAGGCTTAGGGGGTTGTGAGGGTTAGCAGCAACATCTAAAAGGAATTTTACTTAAAATCAGACTTGTATAATACAATCTAGCCTCCTGACAGAAGAGAAGACAGATTCTATACATCGTTAGCAGAGCCATGCTTCAAAGACAAATTAGAAAGCATTTCCAGGGGAGACTTCTGAAATAATCTGGCAATTAAGAGAGAAAATTTGTGGCTGTACCGTACAAACAGACAAGAGGTCCCCCAGCGAGAGAGAAGATTACTGACGTCAAACAGCTGACGTCTCACATCCACCAAGTATATTACACACTTAATCTCACGCAGTGCTACAGAGCCTGCCTCTGTAGGGAGTTATATGAATGATTGTGAACGGATCAATTCAAAAGATATATATTTTTTACAAATCCTACATACTGACAGTGTGAGAAAAGCAGTCTTCTAAAAGTGCACCTAAACATAACATTATATGTCATCCTTTCAGAAATAAAAATGGACATAACTTTTATCTCTTCCAAAAGCATTACAGGCAAGGTGAGATACCCGACCTTTCTCTTTTGAGGTTCATTCATCCATGAGAGGCAGCCAGGAAGACAGTTGAACAGTAGGCAGGGTGAAGACGAGAAAAGAAAAATGAATCCTGCTAGTTTCTCCTTTCATCTACTCTATTGTGAAGTCACAAATACGGCCTGTGATGCACTCTGTGCTCAGCAGGAGATCCTCATGTGCGTCTTCACTGATTTGGTTCCTCTATTCATAGGGCAGATAGCCTACATTGTTTATCCACACACCACCCGGCTAAACAAGCTCACAGACCCAGGGGAACTGAGGGACTCACTGAGAATGCCACCAAAGCGCCGCAGCTAATTGTCTGAACACCTGCTCAGTGTGCGCACACACACATGCTACCTTCCAGGATTAGTCATTTTTGACTAATGTTTTTTTTTTTTTTTTCTTTTTGGGGGGGGGGGGGGGGGTTCTGGGATCAAGGATTTCCAGCCAAGAACCCCTTTTGTGAATGCTATGAACAGCAGTCACAGTTGTACGGTATGCAGCCTTGGACCCACAGAGGTGGACAGCCTAAAGGCTGTTGTGCCTTCGCGCAGCGCTGAGCACTTGGACACAAATGTGATGGGACAACTTTGGGTCACTATCATAAACAACATCAAAATGGGGGAGCGTCCTGGTGACGTGAGAGGCCATGTTGTGAGTTCAATTCCAGCCTGTGGGCTCAGTTGCCTCACGCTATGTTTTTCTCCTGCTTAATCTCAGTCCAGTGAAGCATACAACCCAAATTTTGAGAGAAACAAACAAAAACAAGAACAAAATAAAAGGCAAAGAAGAGACAATAGTGGAGAAAACAAATTACCAGTCAGAACTGGTGAAACTGGTTAATCTAAACCACAGTTTGCTTGCTTTGAAACCCTCAGGCTCCTTCAGTGTTTATCAAGTCTGTTTAGTTAACAAGATCTCATGTGAAATTAACTATCATAATTTTGTAATTATATCATTAAGTCTGGCTATTACAGGGACTCAACTCACTCTATGAGTAAGTCATAACTACTCAAGTAGAGGTAAAGTTTTGAGATAGGAATACTCAACTCATCTATAATCTTTCTTTTACCTGGGAATGGAGAGGGTCATGTAGAAAAGCTTACGTTGTCCATTCCTTAGTTAATTACCATGCCACCCTGTCGCCAGCAACATTGAAATCAATGAGTTAGTTTAGTGTGACTCACAACTGCACAGGCCAACAACCCACTGCAAGTATTCCTGTCAGGAACAGGGCACAAACATTTAGAGATAGCAACGCACTATTACTTTAAATAAAAATAAGATAATAATACAAATAATAAGAAGGAAGTAATGTTTTCCTATTGTTAGACAGTTTGTTACAACTCATCTCTGAACTTAAGGCTGTAAACTGACATTTGATAGGTTGTTTGTCTGATATAATGGGCCATGAATCAGACGCCAAGCATTCCATTGGATTTCAAACTCTTGACTGTCTTTGTTAGAGACTAAAGCCAACTATGGCAAATGGGTAAGACACAATGCCACCCACAATGCCGTGTTAAGTAGGTATGCAACTGAGCATAGCTTGAGTGTACATACAGTCCTTTAGGCCCCATAATTCAAGACCTTTAATGTCACTACCATAATCACAAACAGTCTACACAAACAACTGAGGAATTCATTACTCAAATCTGTGAATTATATTGTGATATAATATTGTATGTATTTATAACATTGTAATTAACATATATTTACATGTTATATCACAATATATACAGTCCATCATAACATGTTATAACAACATGATATATTCAGTATAGCTCATAATTATAGAAATTAAATATTCACATTTGAATTTCTCTGTATTGTAATAAAATGACCACCAATCTCTTGGGACAAGGGTAAATGTTGTAGTTTGTACTTCATGAAGTTAGACATTCAATGAATATCCCAAATCAGCGCTAATGCCAAGTTAACAGTTCCACAATGATGTTAACATCAAACATAATGGTTCTGTTTTGTGTCGTAGTTCACTATAATAGTCAGTAGTCACTACTACTACGTCTTTTTAAACTCGTGAAAGAACAAGCATTTCATCTTAACGCTCATGTTGCCAACAAGGCAAATGTTTTTAAGCCATTAAAATATTCAGTACTTAAATTGGTATTCTGGTCAAATCTGCGCTTTCGTTGGTGGCGTTATAGCAAACATTATGTGCATAGTTTGAATTCCTTTCCACCATGGTCACCACCAACCAACAGAACAAAGTTGAAAGCACAATCAGCTAGCATGCAAGCCACTCAGCGAGGCTTAGCTTGTAGCGAAAATAGCGGATCTACAAGCTCACGCCGCGCCGCACGATCGACGAGCAGCGAGCTTGTCGATCTGCCATTTTCGGCACGCGACGCAGTTGTACGGCGAAGTATGCAGGCTTTAGCAGCTAGCTGGCTAACGGCTTCGTTAGCCAAATTGTCGGACTTTGTGGAAAGAAAGAGGTCAGTTATCAGGTACCAGAGCAGCCATATGGAGACAGAAACACACACACACACACACACACACAGGCTCTTTCCTTAAACATGTTTCAAACTAACTCTGTCTTGCAGTGTGTGAGTGTTGCTAGTGTTAGCTACTACATCCACTATGATCACACGCAGAATGATCAAGCATTCAGTCAAAGCAGTGGTGGAAAAAGTACTCTAATGTTTACGTAAGTAAAAGTATCAACACTGCAATGTAGATGTACTCTATTACAAGTAAAGGTCCGGAATTCAAAATGTACTTGAGCAAAAGTTTAAAAAAAAGTACTGGTATCAAAAAGTGTACCTAAAAACACCAAGCGTACAAAGTACTCGTTATGCAAATGTCCCATTTTAAGTTTTCAAATGCATACACAAATAGATCTACAAGCTCTGAGATCTTCTACTTTCAAATGGCCAAAATGTATAGGCTTTAAGTGGTTGATGTATGTTTTGTAAATAATAATAATCTGCAAAGTAACTAGTAACTAAAGTTTTCATATAAATGTTATGGAGTAAAAGTACAATATTTGGATCCGAGATGTAGTGGAGTAGAAGTAAAAGTATTTGAAATACTCTAGTAAAGTACAAATACCTCAAAAGTGTACTTAAGTACAGTACTTGAGTAAATGTACTTAGTTACTTTACACCACTGGCAGCAGAACGATCAAGCATTCAGTCAAAGAGAAAAACATACTGCCTGATGATGGCTACGCGCTCATAACGGCTCCACTACTTTATTACATTCCCAACATGACACGAGCGCCGCGTGGGTCGAGCGACAAAAAACGACGCTATTTTTAACCGAAAAAAGTGTCGACTTGAGTCGCGTAGTTACTTTTTTCAGTCGAAAATCAGTCGTTTTTTCGGTTGAGGAGCTCGTACGACAAAGTAGTACGCTCCGAATTAAAGCGTAACGTGTAACGGTGCGGCGTCTGTTCCAATTGATCCCGCACTATTATTGTTTTACAGCCTTTTTTGGATCCATCGAAAATAACTTTTAAAAACGCACAGCCCCGACTACTTATCCAATAACAAAATGCCTTTATTCATTCTAAACCATGGCATGAATCGTTTAAAGAAGGTTAGAGCGGTGAATTGATTTTTTTCTAGCATGCAGCCCAAGCCTCACAGCTGGAAGCCTGGATTCATATACCATTGTTTTGCTTGGCTAGACGATCCTAAATGTTACACACTAAAAGAACAAGCAGCCCGCCCCGAAATTCAGTGCGCGCGTTCGTCAGTTTGTTTTACGAACGGTCACACTTCGAACTGACAACAACGAGCAACTTACTTGGAACAGAAACGTACTCCAGCTCGGTTCCATTTCCAAAAAAAATCTGCAGGAAACCTCCTCCAAGCGCCTACAACAAAGCAACCAAACATGGCAGCTACAACAACTTCCTGTCACCCTGCAGGACTCAACCACTCTCATACTACGGAGGGGGTGCGACCCACAACATTTCACATTTTAAAGCATGGAATAATTACATTAACATCTCAGTAAAAACTTCTGGACGTTACATTAGTAGAGACATTTGAAATGTATATTATTTTAAGTAGAGAACTGTGGTATTTGGCTTTTGCTAATGATTATGGTCCGTTGTGTTTGATAACCACCCCCATAGATGGTATTTCCGTTCAGCACAGGGCATTCAGTACCGCCGCTGATCATCACGGCTGTTAACGCAAGTCCGCCTCATTCATTCATTCGTTCATTCATTGAAACAAAAACCACTTCGTGTAAATAGCGCAGCCTAAATATTTCACGCTGACATTTCAAAATAATTTTAGTTATACGTGAGATATATTATAATTATTGTTTCATGAACCTCCATGATAATGTGAAATTCAGAAATCTGATCAGAAACACCTTTACTGGCAAAATAGCTGCTGACTACCGTTACCTTTATAATTTGTACAGTGTGCACAGAAGAGAAACCGAACAGTGCAGGCTTTTTTAGGCTACATAACTAGGCTATGACGTCATTGTAACAGTAGGCGCAACAGGGGCGTTGAACACAGTTTGATGTTAAGTAGAAAGTAGGTAGGCCTAAGCTATTGATTGATTGATTGATTGATTGATTGATTGATTGATTGATCGATTGATTGATTGAAGACTTTATTAGAAGTTTGCATAGGAAAAGGTACAGTTTCATGACGGTACAGTTCACTGGTACGAGGTCTACTAAAAGGAGATCCATGAAAAGACTAAGCTTATTTCCACAGGAAACCATTAAAGTATCTCATATAACATTGAATGACAGACGAATAGAACACAGTACTATGCAGTAGATATGTAAGAAAAATAAAATGAAAGAACAAAAAAGAAAACAGTAAGTCTAAACAAACAGAAAGTATGAGAAGGGGCAGGGGAGGGTAGGACTGGGCTAGGTTTTTTTTTTTTACCAGTTGCGAACGGCTGCTTCCTGTAAGTGGTTTTTCAGGGCAATTTTAAAGGATGCTAGTGATCCACACTCCTTTATGGCCTTCGGTAAGGCTTTCCACATTTTGGTGGTATAGCAGAAGAACGAGTTTGACCCTTTGTTGGTTTTGACTCTGGGTTGAAAGTGAGTTACAGTAGCCTACTTACTGTACATCCACGAGATGTTTTCTTGTTTAGTTAGCCTACCGGTATGCATAATGGTTTTGTTAAAATAATTGTTAAAATAACTGTATATAAGTATATTCTTAATATGTTCATCTATGTTAATGTTATTATGTTCTTATATCGTTTTTCGAAGAATACATGAGTAGGCCTACACAGGACCCCAATGAAAACAAGCCATAGCTTTCTTGGAAAAATCCTTTTAGCAGACCATGTATTGTTTGTTGCCTACTGTACCTGTAGCTACCTGTCTCTGCAAACTGTTAATAGAGCAATAGAACAATCAATCTAGTAGTAGGCCTAATCATTGCATTACAGCAACAGTACATTTGTAAATGGTACTAGCCTTCTACGCTTACCCCTCCTGACTGTCCATATACAATTTACAATTACATTTTCAATTTAGGCATTTATAGCAGACAAGAGTGACTTAAAATAAGCAAGGAGAGCACAAGGTAATACATCAAATGCATAGAAATAGTACGGTAAACTAAAATCGTAGGTAAACCAAGAATCTGACTGTCATCAGTCTCAGCAGATTAACCCCCAAAAAATCTATAATATTTACATTGAAGCTAATTCATGGATTGCATTTATAGTCCTAAACCGGCCATATTGAGGACCAACACAGGTGTTCAATTTGTCTGATTGGCATAGAACCAATGTTCTATACGTTAATCAAAACACCTGTATTGGTCCTCAAAATGGCTGGTGTAGGACTACAAATGCAACCCTTGAATACACAACATAGTCCCAAACAACAATAAAATAAGATCTGGTGTTCCCAGAGGTGAAGTGTGCCTTTAAGTGCACATGTCGGGAGGCCAGTGAGGAGAGAGTCACTGTGATGTCAGGGGCACCACACTAACAGAATCCCTTTCATTTCCATATATGGAGATCCCTGATGATGTCATCAATATTAAGCCCATATGTGTGGATGGTTCTACAGACAGGCATCTCCATATCGAACGAACTCTCTACATGGGCATAAAAGGGATTGTATGTATGATGTCAGATGTACGACGTCATAGGACTTTCACATAACGAGTAACTGAGTAAGCATGGGGTCTCACTGCTGGTTCTGCAAACTCCAACTTTTCCGTCATGCAGGCCTGGGATTTCTCATTTTAGGGGCAAGGCCACTTGGCCTTTGGTGTTGTCAATTTTTTGAGGGCACAAAGGCCAAATGCCAGGGCAGGAAGCCCATCAAATAAAACAAGATTTTACTCCATTGAAAGAATTTGTTGAATTTAAGGGTTAGGGTTAGCCTAATCTGCACCTAATCTGCAGTGAAAAAGATAAATGCTGGTATTTACAATCTGATCCATGCTCAGCCCTGCACCAATCAAAGTCACTGTATTGGTTTAAAGATGGGACACAGGGATTTAAGATTTCCGAATTTCAACAAAAGACACATGTCTACATGACAAGAAAGAGACACGGTGTCTACTGTCTACATATTGACAAGAAGGAGACAGAGGATAAAGTGGTACAGTCAGCTGGGGCATTAAGGTAAATGGTAAATGGTGCATTTATATAGCGCTTTTATCCAAAGCGCTTTACAGAGATTGTGCATTACATTCACCCATTCACGCACACATTCATACACCGGTGGCGGAGGAAACCATGCAAGGATCCAACCTACTCACCGGGAGCAATTAGGGGTTCAGAGTCTTGGACCCTTCGACATTAACTCAGGGGGAGCCCGGATTCGAACTGAGAACCCTTCGGGAACCCTTCGTGCTCTAACAACGGTTTCTCTACCCCTGAGCTATGCCGCCCCATTAAGGCCATGCACTGTGGCTGGTCATGCCATTGTTTTGAAGGGCACAAGGCCAAACTGAGGGGCAACGGCGGCCATGACCTTCATGACACTGCTCCTACAAATTGTGCCCTAAAATCACGCAAAGCGGTACAGTATCTCTAAAGCCATGTATTCAACATGGATCTGTCCCATTTCTCATATTCCCTCCTGATTGCTATCTAAAGTTTGTGTCGCTTAACTACCCATTTAGGGAGTCTTACTGGTTGTATGTCAATGTCTCTTAATTAATCTTAATTAATTGAATACACAGGGCCAATGGAAACCCCTGTACTTATGTGTCAATCAATAAAACAAACAGTCTCTCCAGTTTATACAACCAGGAGAGAAAACGTATAGAATAAGCAAGTTTCATTGGAAATGATGACATCAGCGGCGGCTCCAGAGAATTGTGACTGGGGGGGAGCTGGCTTTTGTAGAGCGGGGGCTAATTCATTTTGGCAACAAACAATAATGAATAGTACTAATATAATAAACGAGATTCTCTCGCTTCAAGGGTATGGATAACTGAACAGACCAGATCATTGGCAGTTTCCAGCTCCAAATCTGAGGACTGTAAGTTAGTGGGAGAAATATGTGAAAAAGGTGTTCACTTCCGGCAGAGTCCCAAGCACTTCTCAAATTCACTTTTCTCTAATTCACTTACCATAGGGTTAGGGTTAGGAAAAAAGACCCCCCAAAAATCTTCTTTAAGTAGCGTGTGAGGGGTCTATCTAGGGGGTTTTCATGATTCTGAATCCATTCCAAGCATTTGTTTTGCACAAAAACATTCCTTGGGCAAGAAATTGACCCCACAAAACTATGGTTTAGTGATGAGTCATCACTTTTCACAGTTGTGTAGGGTCCATTTCTTGCCCAAGGAATGTTTTTCGTGCAAAACAAATGCTTGCAATGGATTCAGAATCATGAAAACCCCCTAGATAGACCCCTCACGTGCTATTTAAAGAAGATTTTTTGGGGGGTCTTTTTTCCCTAGTATGGTAAGTGAATTAGAGCCACCAGATCCCATGGGAAAAGTGCTTGGGACCGTCAATTTTTGAATTCGGCGCACAAAAATACCCCTAGGTGCAAATTTTCACACTTTCTGCCGGAAGTGAACACATTAGCCTATTTTTGTTACATATTTCTTCCACTAAGTGATCAGATAGGGTTTTTGTGAGGCTGAAGATGCTTTCCAGCATAAAAAGTATGATTTTGTAGTATGGTTTACATAGAAGTCAATCAATTGTCTTTCACATATTCATATACATTTTATTTATTTATTCCTTAAATATTTTTCATCTGTATTGGGTTTGTGGGGTGGGGGGGGCTTAGGGGGTGCTAAGCCTTCATCGGGCCCCTTAGCCCCCCCAGCCGCCACTGGATGACATGACACAAAGAAATAAGCAGACACAATTGGAATTGGAACTGTATAACTGAAGCTGATAAATATGCATTTAGTGCATGGGCACCAAAACATTAGCCTATGTAGCCTGTGTGTGTGTGTGTGTGTGTGTGTGTGTGTGTGTGTGTGTGTGTGTGTGTGTGTGTGTGTGTGTGTGTGTGTGTGTGTGTGTGTGTGTGTGTGTGTGTGTGTGTGCAATTTGTGCATGTGTGTATTATTATTATAATTGTAATATAGGCCACGTGTAATATGTTACTTTCCAGATTAAAGTGATTTTATGAACATGGCATGAATTGTTCATAACCAATACCGAAGAAAGAAAAAAAGAAAGAAAGAAAGAAAGAAAGAAAGAAAGAAAGAAAGAAAGCCGACCTTCCTATCTGACAGTCGGTTAGTCTTCTATTGCAAAAATAAACCAGCAGAGGTCACTGCTGGACTGGTTAGTTCACTAGACTGGTTCACACTCACAGTCACCCTGCACAGTGCACACACTCGGCTGTCAGTGTCAACTCCAAGAAAAATGCGAGAAACCTCCCGATTTCATCCTAGTACACTACTACCTACTATCTCATGGCAGTCATCAAAGTCCATCTGCTTGGAGGGTAAGTGTTTATAACAATGTGGATACGTTACATGAGGCGTGGTTTTATATGCACTGTATTTGCCATCATTACTGAAAGTGTTTCCCTAAATCCTCTGGTAGTACTGTAAAGAATGAGGGCAAAGCAGATTAAAGGGAGCGCGTTACGACCGGACGAGTCACAATAACCTTGCAATCGAGTCACCTAAAGCCAGAAAACGTGAACAAGAATTATTTCTTATTGCGTGTGTTAAAGTTTTCATTGTAACAAGTGGTTGCAGCAACTTGCCAGGTCGATACAGTAGGCTATTTGATAGTTAAATATTATAACTATCAAGTCGACCCAATGGCTAAAAGTAGGCTATACATTTATTTAGGACAGAAACAGGTAGGAGTCGGCCATGTAGCTCAAATAGACTGTCCAAGTTGCAGCTTTTGCAGGGTTGTAGAACTAGCGCTACTTTTTTTTAACGAGTTTGCATTTCCGAGTTTCGACCTAAGAGCTGGACTATGCACAGATAGACAAATTGATGTCAGTGTGTATGTCGGCCAAGTCCCCCTGGCACTCTCCATCAAGGCTGTCATTTAAACATATATCTAGTTTGTATGCAATAGCTCCAAAATGAGCTTTCATTTTATCTCTTAATTTTAGTCTCACTAACATGAATAAGATGCATTTATTGGATCTTATTAACTGATTGATTGGTTATTGATTGATTGATTAATTGATTGATTGATTGATTGATTGATTGATTGTCATTTTGTCATTCACATTAGAGGACTGCCAGCAAATTACTGACTACTGTTTTGCATTTATCACCCTTCTAGATGATTTGGGTGGAGAGCGACGTTTGATGTCATTGAATGGAAGTGTGGCAGAATAGCTTGCACTACTACCCTGCTCCTTATCCAGCACACTCTGGCATTGGCAGAGAGAGTCAAGCATGTTTCACTTGATCAAAAAGGACAAGGAGAAGGAGAAAGAAAGGGAGAAGGATTTGGGCAAGAAGGAGAAAAAAGACAGGAAGGACAAAAAGGAGCGAATGTCCCAGGCAGAGTTGAGTAGTCTGGAGGAGATGAGCATCAGGAGAGGCTTCTTCAACATCCACCGTGGGAGCGCCAAGAGGGAATCTAAGACCAGGCTTGAGATCTCCAGCCCTATCCCGATCAAAGTGGCTACCAACACAGAGCTCAACCTGACAGACATAGAAACTGAGCGCTATGACAACGGCAACACCCGCAGGCAGGATGTGGGACAAATGCCTGCAGCAAGTCCCTGTGATGATACCATGTTAGATGGACTGGCTCCTCATCGTAGCTCCGTAAAGGAGCGAGCAGCCAAGTTTGGTGAACTGGCTAAGCCAAATCCTCAGTCGGGCCAGACACACCTCTCCTTTCCCCAGAACCACCCAACTCCTCCACCTCAGATAGAAACCAGGGTGTTGGTGCCACAGCAGCATAGACAAGTCCTGCAGTCCCAGGGCTCCAAGAAGAATTGGGTTCACATCCCAGAGGTGGTGGAGAAAACCTTCCCTGGTGTGGACCTACAGCTGCCTGAGTTAGTTGCTCCGCCATTGCCTGAGCCTCGGGAATTGGAGCTGCAACGACGTAGCACTGGGGACTTTGGCTTCTCCCTGCGGAGAACCACCATGTTGGATAGGCGGCCTGATGGAGGGGTGTGCCGACGACTGGTGCACTTTGCAGAGCCAGGTGCTGGCACCAAGGACCGGGCCCTGGGCTTGGTGCCTGGAGACAGGCTGGTGGAGATTAACGGGGTCAATGTGGAAAACAAGAGCAGAGATGAGATCGTGGAGGCGATCCGTCAGTCCGGAGAGTCAGTCCGTCTCAAGGTGCAGTCCATTTCGGAGCTGAGTGAGCTGAGCTGCTTCTGGTTGAAAACCAGCGAAGGGCCAAGCAAGGAGGTGTTTGATGTGAGTGTTACATACACTGTGATTGTTTGTGGATTGAAATTCATTCACTTCACCTGCAGACATCGATCCTAAAGGTGGTGCAGTGGTTCCTGTCAGAGATGCACAGAAGCATCTACGCACTATGTATATGGCATAGTGTATGTTTTTTTGTATCGTTATGTTCCATGCACCTGCACCAAGACATAATGTTCTCGCTATCATACAGGCTGACGAATACAAGAATGCTCGCCTCAAAATATGCTCAGAGTGTGTGATAGAGAGTTCAGTATATGGCCAAAGACACACTGTTGAGCGACACTTGCTGTGTGCAAAACATAAACCGGGCTTTACAGTGTCCCAGAAAGCACCAATCATGATTATCATAGAAAGACGGGTCATTTGAAAAAATGGAAACGCGCAAGACAAGTGTGAGAATGACCTAGAAACAGCAGCACTATTTATAGGAGGTTATAATAAAATCTGGATTCTGGATCTCAGGAGTAGTAAACTTGAGAAAAATAATATGATTCTTGAGTGTCCTGCTTGATTATTGTTTACTTGATTCTACTCCATGGTCTAGTCATGAGAAATTGATATTAATAGTCGATTGGATCTGAGTCATTTGTTACATCACCCCTTGGACTTTTGTAAGGTGCTGTACATAGGATGTTATTGTTCATTACGCCTCATAGTTGAACAATCATTCATAATCACGTCTATAGTTATGATTAATTATAGTCATGACTGCAATGTGTTGGCTGAACAAAGAGGCCTGTTCATAAACTAAACCCTGCCATTCAGGTTTATTTTCAGTATCTCTCTCTCTCTCTCTCTCTCTCTCTCTACACACACACACACACACACACGCACGCACGCACGCACGCACACACACACACACACACATACACACACATTATTCTCTTTTATTTCATAACTACTTCCATAATTTTAGATGGTTTGCAGGTCACTCACATTTGCATTAGCGCCATTTAGCACATTTCTATTTATTATATCATTATAATTATATTTTCATTTGGCACATAAATGTGACCTAAGATATTATCATTTGCTCACTGACCAACAGTTTGTAGTATGTAATGTATTTCATGTCTTATTATAACGGGAAAGGTAATGCCTTGTGTTTTTATTTTACCCTCTCCAACTCTTGATTGACTCCAGTGTTGTATACGTACATCAGAATGTTTATGAATCTTAATGGAGAACTTCACCCATGTTCAACCTTTCCTTCACACAATTTGCACTACTAATGCTCATAAGATAGCACAATTCTGTCTACACACTCGTTGTATCAATGGTGGGCTATGGACAGTTCAGAAACCAGCCTACCAAAGACATCACTGATTGGCATTCCAAGCTAATAGAAACGACAGCCTTTCTCTTCCTGGAAAGTTAGCATGCTGAAGTAGAAGTCTATACTGTTATTTACGAAGATATGTAGGTTGAAAATGGGCAAAGTGGTCCTTAAGACAGGGGTTTTCAAAGTGAGTGACGGGGCACCGCGAGATAATTTGATAATAGTTGGAATTTATTTGGACAAAATATATTTAGTATCATTTTAAACTTGAAATACAACGTTATTTACCGTCAGTTCTGATCAAAATGTCTATTATCTCAATGTTTTCCTTGCAACACACTAGCTAAAATATGCTATAAATATAAGGTGCTGGGAGTGAAAACTATGAATATAATGTAGGGGTGCCTCGGATGAAAGATACATTTCTAGGGGTGCCTTGAGCCCAAAAAGTCTGGGAACCCCTGCTTTAAGAAATAGGCTATTAATTAAATTTTCTTTTGTAGCATCACAAGCAGCATTCACATGGATTCTTGAATTCATTCTGCACCAAATTAGATTATATAACTATTCTGGGCCAAGAACCAGCAGCTGAGTAAATCAAAGCATTTGTTACTTTATTGGTTGCTTGCTACTGTCCACTGCATGAAGCCAGAGCAGCCATTCTTCTGTAGTAGTCTTTCTGGTACAGTCTCTTCTAGCCTCCCATACACTTAAAGACTTTGACAAGATTTTGGAAAGATTACCCTCTGACACTATAAGATTTTAAAAATACTTTTCTGAAGATTTGTTTTGGGGCTTTTATTGGATAGGACAGTAGACTGACAGAAAATGGGGGAGAGTTGGGGAGTGACATGCGGCAACGGTTGTCCGGATCGGGAATCGATCCGGCGACGCCACCAGGCATCCATACCAATGTGGCAATGCCTAAGTGGTAGGACCAGTAGGTCAGGTCTTTGAAAATACTTTTCAAAGACAAAAGTCTTTAGATGTGAGATGCCTCTAAAGATTTGACTTGCTACTTAAATGGTAAATGGTGCATTTATATAGCACTTTTATCCAAAGCGCTTTACAGGGATCGTGCATTACATTCACTCATTCACGCACACATTCATACACCGGTGGCGGAGGAAACCATGCAAGGCACCAACCTACTCACCGGGAGCAATTAGGGGTTCAGAGTCTTGCCCAAGGACCCTTCGACATTAACTCAGGGGGAGCCCGGAATCCCCGGATTCGAACTGGGAACCCTTCGGGAACCCTTCGTGCTCTAATAACGGTTTCTCTACCCCTGAGCTATGCCGGCCCCTACTTGCTACGAGAAACCTGTTTGATATTTTCAGAAAATAATCTGATTCTCATGTCGGGGTAAAAATCGGGCAAACTACCACCTCATACCTAATGATTGAGTAACGACTGAATGACGGGAGCGCGCCTTGACTTGATTTTATTGCGACTTGACTGTGACCGCGAAATCATTTGAAAGTCAGCAGGTGTAAGGCCAGCTTTAGAGATGTCAGTCTGTGTGGTGGCTTTAGCACAGGCCTCAGATCAGCAAGGTATCTGAGCCAAGGCCTCTCATTGAAGCCTAGCCTTGTTATAACATGCAATAATATGCAATTGCGTTTCAATAAGATCCCTTATCTCCACCCCTTGTCTATCAAAAGAAAAACAACACACTCCGACAGACTACAGAAAGTAAGACTTGTCAAGTGAAGAGGTACTAAGTTTAAATGTATTTAGTTGTTAAATTGGTTGCTTTTTTCATTGTAAGTTGGGGGTCATCTTGTGTTGTCATAAATAAGATAAATAAGAATGGGATAGAGTGTTGATTTTAGAGAGTGAGGGAGGTGTTCTAGTGGGAGATGAGCCAGAAGTTTGGATGGAATTTTGATTACATGCTTTACAAAAGAGGGAGAATCTGCAACATGGATGGCCAGCGTGTTCACTTCTCATATTGCTTGATAAAGGTATGTTTAAATGCAAATATCATACAGCCTGTTGGTCTGATTAAGTTATTGATCTGAAAGGATGGATTTTAATTGGTGGTCTTCAGAGTAAAAATGTTCTTTCAGCATACTGATTTTAGTGAAAATTCATAGTTTTCAGTTTGAACTGTGACAATGACATTGTATTGAGGTGCTCTCACTATAATAAGATGTTGAATCATCTTTTTCATAATGCAAGGCCTGAAGTAAAGCACGGTAGATAACTAGATATGTATCTCACAGTTCAGCTGCCATCTACTTTGGGGTAATTTCTTGGCTGTTGGCTGGCAGGAAGCCTGTACTGAGAAATAATTTAAATGTGTTATGTTATCATCGACAGGGAGAGATGACTGTCAATGCTAGCAGTGGCTCACAAGGACAGCTAAGGTTTAAGGTTAAGGTCAAAGGTTTCATGTAATAGCGCTGTTAGCTGTAGCTCATTCCATTGCATTTGCTATCTGTCTAATGGTCACACAAGGTTTTGTCACTGGAATTAGCAAATGGTTTAATCTCAAGCTGCCCATTTAAATGACACCATTCCCATTTCCGGACAGTATGGTATAATGGTGATGATAGTACAGAGCATTAACACAGACCTGGATTAGAAAGGGGCGGTTCCCCTAAGGATAAATATAAAGCTGTTTGGTTAACATTGGAAGCCAGTCTTAAGAGGCCATTTTTCTCTTTTTCTATTCTCAAAGTGAACATAAAGTACAAGTGACAGAATAATAGCTATAGGCTATTTCCTGGGGCCACAAAATGTACCACTAGCAGTGAGTCTAATAAAGTATTCAATCCTATTGAGCAACCTGTTACCGGCTTTACATCTTGGGTAGATTTCGGTATCAATATAAGGAAGTGTTAAATGTTTTACTTTTAAGGTTAATTACATTATGTTGTGCTACTTACAGTACAGATACATAAAGAGTGTTATTTTATTATAACTGAACTACTGTAAAAGTCAGTTCTTGGTTTCCTCTTTCTGTGTGCTTTTCTTTTAAAGGTATCTATTCTGGATGAATGAATTCATGAGTGTTTGTGCGCGTGTGTGCATGAGCATGTTTTGGGCATAATTCCTATGGTGTGGCTAGGTACAATATATTTATTTTGGAGATGCGTGACCTGATTAGTTTCGGAGTTGATTAACTATTAGATGCATTGTTTGTTGAAGGAACTGTGCTGTAGTGTGCTAATCCATGTTTCCCTGTATGCTGACCCAGGAATGGTTTTAGTTTTAAGATAATTTTAAGAGTGCATTGGTATATGCATTGAATTAGTAGATCTATACCGTAAGCGTAAGCTTACAAGGTGTTGCAAAGTATATACAGTATCAGAGTTTTTATTTAACATGTCATTTAACCCACTTTGTCCTTCAGCACATTGCAATGACCTGCTTTCTGTAAGTTCTGTGACTCTCTTCACTTGTGCTTTGTAAATTCTGGGTCATCTTCACTTTCCTGGATTTTATAATTCTAACTAGAGTACTTTGGTCTCATAATGTATTGGTTGTGGTTCCTGTTCCTAAACTGTGACTGTTTCCAAATGCTAGTTCCAAATCCGGGAGTTGGAGGTTACTCATTCTCAATCTAACTGGCTAACCGCCCTCAAAGAGCTTTATCCTGTCCTTAACCAAAACCAACCCATGCGTAACCATAACGTTTTCTACCCTATTGCCTAACCAGTGGTTCTCAACCTTTTCAGGCCACGACCCCCCAAATAGTCATATTTTAACTGGGGACCCCCCACAATGACGAGCACTAAAAGTTGAGGCATTACATTTTGTATAACATGGTTACGTTGCGAGACGTTGTGAGCATGTAGACCGGCTATTTTCACACTTTCTGCCGCTAATAGCCTATTCTTTGGCCAATGTTTAATTTTTAATTTTAGAAAGAGGTCCTTAACGTCCTTAAATTGTTGGTTTGTTTACTGTTGAGTGAGAAAACAATGTTGCACATTAAGCTAATCATCTGGGGACCCCCCCAAAATAATTTGGGGTCCCGACCCACAGGTTGAGAACCACTGTTTCACCTGCACCTACCGGTAGATCAGCTTGGCAATGCATCGTGGTTGTGCTACTAGAAATTCTCCTCAATCTACATATTTTATTTATATTTATTTACGTATTTATAGAAAATTAGAGGTTGATGCTTTCATTGATAGGTTTTCACTCTAAGGGTCCTTATCTAAATTGAATCAATATTGAAAGTAGAGTTCATATCTATGACAAAGACAAAGAAACAGTTCAGGTCAGACTCTACAGTGTCAGTAAGTGGGTCAGAATCATTGTGTTTAGGGTATAGACAATCCTTAATCTTTGGTCAGTGCATACAAACAACACCCAAGCTGTGTCCTACTCGCACACTCTGGGGATTAACCAAGTGTGCTAGATAGGCCACTGCAGACACACCCTATGTTTAGACTGCCCATGTAGACTTGTAGACTGGTAAACCTCTGAACATGAGGATGCAGTATGACATGCTCTACACAGCTTTATTTCTTATTTGAATGTGAAACAGTGGGAACATCAAAAATGTTTTGTGTGTTTTCTAGGGAGACCCACTATGATTGGCCAGTATAGTCGCTTTGATTGACAGTGTGTTTTTGTATTGTAACTATGCCTAAACCTAACCTTAACCCTAACCCTGACCTCAGTAAAGATTTGCCTAAAACACCACAAAAACTATACCTAAATCTAAAACGTAACCCTAACCTTGACTGCCAGGAAGCCAATTGGTGGAATCCTAATAACGTAATGGAAGTCAAAACCGTGCCGACATTTGGAGCTGACTGACCTCATGACTGATGTCACAGGCCTTTTTTTGTTTGTTAGTTTTATTTTTATTTTTACCATAGATCTATCTCACTGGTCCTGACCTTTTGCCATAAACATGCAAATGGATGCTATCATTATGCAGCCTATTTCTGACAGGGTCATATCTACAGTATTACATTAACCTGCCACTTAAAGTTAAGATAATAGATAGCTAAGATAAAAAAAACAAAAAGTTAAGATAAAAGAGTATAGTTTTCCTCCTGGGGCTACCTGCCTTCTGAATCAGTTGAATAGCTACCTCCAGGCACGGCTCCCTCTGCAACCTGTGTTTTGTCAAACTGGTTCTTTCACAATACTTTAGTGAATGACTTGATCACAAGCCTCACCGCAAAGACAACAGTCACATCTGTTGTGTAATAATTAGTTTGGGTTCATGCTTGTATTATTTTTACTGGGTTCATTGTATTGGTTCATTCTTTTATTATTTGTATTGGGTTCGTTGTATGGGTTCATTATATTATTATTTTCTGCCTGTCTAAACAATAGAAAGTGTTTTATTCAGCCATTCAACCCAGGTATGATACAAACCAAGTATCCTAGCCTGGTGGTGTAATATAACTATACGTATTGTTGTAATTAGTTCTGACTGGGTGTGACAACATTTAAGGTGTTCTTCAAAGGTGTCTCAGGCCATACCTATGTCATTTGTCATGTTTGCACATCTTTGAAATGCTAGAAATGCAGATTCAAGTGCTCCAGAAATGGGAAGGCTAATTCTTGCCATATCAGGACTAACCTGAAAAACACTAGTACCAATGCCTTTGTTTTTAAATGTTTGTCACTGATTAATACAAAATAACATTTATAGGTCAACATTTTGAATCTTTTTTGGGGGGGCTGAGAATCACAGGTTTATGGCTCCATCTTGTGGTGCACTGAGCACACTGAAAACTGTAGCATAGACTTTCACCCTGTAGATAAGGCAAACATAACAGATGGAGGTCACCATCAAACTACAATGCTCAGACTTTAAAACGGTTTCCTCTTCGAAAGTGTTATATTTATTTAGCCATTCATCCCAAGTAATATGATAAAAACAACTAAAACAAACATACCGTAGATTTCATGCACTCTGTGGTTGTAATTAGTAGTGACACTCAAGGTGATACTAAAACAGGACATACCTATGCCATTTGTCACATTTTCCCACAGCATATGTTGAAACCAGAAATTCTGATTCATGTTTGAGTTCACCAGAAAAGAAAAACTAATATTTTTTTGGCATATCAGGACTAGAACCTAACAACCACGACTATGGTTTATTACTTGTTTTTAAGCTTTATTAATACCATGTAGTATATTTATAAGCCAGCAGAATGTAAATCTAATGCATTTTGTTGAGCTGAGACTAACGTTTATGGCTCCCTCTTGTGGTGTCCTGATCACAGTGAAAGTTGTAAGATATATTTCCCTGTATGTAAGTTACATACAGCCAATGGTCAGTGTAGCCTAGTAAACGAACAACTTCAAATGGTTTCCGGAAGAGGGCGGGTACGAGGCTATGGTCAGTGTAGTGTTCACAATTATAAAATCACACAATCATTATGCATAGTTAGATTTAAAACATTTACTTTTGCATGTATGTATGTGAGTCAATAGTGTGTGGCCTGTACAAAGAGATGGGGCGCAGAGTAAGAAAGTGCATGCAATCAGTTGACATTCACATTTTTAAGGAGACTCAATACGAGCATTGCTGCTCGTATTGTTGCAATACTCCCACATTATTCGTTCCACTCGGGGATGCAGTTAGTAGAACTCCGTTTGGATAGTGCCACCTGTTGTAGGAGCCCGCCTTTTAGTTTCCCTATCACTGGTAGGTGTTTTTGGGCACCCAAAAGGGGGCGACAGTGGCAGGAAGAAGTAAGAGAGGTAATTGGTGTGGCACCACCACTCTATTTATAGCCCTCCATTTATCCCAGCAGCTGTCCCTCTTCTGTCTCTCCGGCCTGCATCCGGAATAGTGTGTCTGCCAGGGTCCTATCAGATTACCCCCCTCCCCGCCCCACCCCGCCTCGCCCGCCCCTCAGACCTCGGCATACACTGCTGACGGTGACGTTCAACCCGCACGTGGTCTCCCTGCCTATACTCAACTAGGACTGAGGTCTGGAAGCTTTTACCCAGAGCCCCTGTCTCAGCCTCGACTTGCAGTGGCAAGAGAAGGAACACTGGAAAGCTAGCTGACCAGGTCTGGAGACAAGGTAACAACGAGCTAGGCCCCTGGACTATGTGGCTCACGGTGTGCTTTCCCCACCATCGCGTACTATATGCTCTTCCATTGGGGCACTGCCTCAGAGTGGCCTGCTTTTGCTGCTGAAACTATTTATAGGAGTGGACTCTGATGAAAGCTAGGCCAGGGATGGTGAAACATGTTGCTGCTGCTCCAGCAGCTACACTGACTTCAGTTCTGTCTCACCAATGAGTACAAATTGGTCCATTTTGGCCTTCGTTAGACTGGACCTAAAACTCCAGGAGATATTATAGTGTGTTTTATTACATCGATCCAGCAGCTTGATTACATGGTATACTGTGTGCGATTTGTCAAATGAGCTGCTTGCTTATGTTGTTAATTGACTATTCGTACTACTGACAGTGTTGATTGTTGCCAGTTTCAATAACCTTATTGCTTTTGTGCGATTACCATTTATTTATTTTGTAAAACAGGTGAATGTAGTGGTGTTGTAGAAGAAAACAGTAGTTGAAAGACATTCTGTCTTGTCGTCATAATAATCTATTGAATAGACTATTAATAATAGCCTAGTATTTCTACTGGAACTAAGAGGTCTTGTTTTGTGGAGCTCTATTTGCCCATACCTTCAGTATGTCATGTTTATTAAATTAGGGTCTACACTATGAGCCATTTAAACCCATTGAACCAAACGCTCAATATTCAGGGATATGCCTGTTCTGTTTGGCAATTTCTTTTTTGCTGTGCACTTTCTATCCTGTGTTTCTAAAGTCTGTACGTCACTTACCAATTCACCAATGTGGTAACTTAGGCTACCTGCTGCTATTACTTAAAGAAATAATCCAAATTATCAATATATATTAGCGGCTGTCATACATTTAATTTATTATACGTCATAAAGTGAAGGCCTATCCCTAGGTACTTTTTAAAACCATTATGCAGTGACTGCTTTTTGGGGTCTATTCTCCACTCTCCTTTCTCCATGCTATCCATTTCATTATCATATCTTCTGTCCTCAGGGCTACATGGCCCTGTTGATATTTGAATGTCAAGAAAGTGTATTCATTCATTGAGCATCCTAAAACTCCCTCTCCCTGTATTATCCGTTTCCTCCTTTTGCTGCTGTCACTGTTTCTGTCCATCTCTCTACCTCTCACAGCTCTCCCCATGTCTTCTGAGTCACCATCATGGCTTATCGATCACGCTTTTCATTTTGGGAAAAAAAGGGAAGTCTTGTTTTATTTTTCTGCTCTAAGGCCTCTCATTTCTCTTATGCATGTGGTCCTTCATTTCATGCTTTCTGGAAGTCTTAAGTAGAGTATAAACCTTATTTGGTGTGTGTACTGTGTAGACCAGGGATGTCAAACTCAAATACACAGTGGGCCAAAATAAAGAAATTGGTAAAAGTCGAGGGCCGGACTGGTTCAATGTTTATTGAACAGCAAAAAAGTAATTTTCCTTCAAAAATCATTATGTCCCTTAATAACAAGATAAATGCAAAAATTAAACTGCATGCATATTAGAAACTGAAAATAGTCATATGAGAAAGTAAATCAAAATCAGTTGCATTAATTTCTATGCCCTTACGTACGTGAACAACGTACTCTGCCTCCCACCTGGCTTAAAAACCATTCGTTTAGACATTTTTGGGGACGGGAGAGGGGTAGCTGAAAGTTGACCACATGCGATACGCTTCCACTGCTGATGGAATAATAGTGAAGACGTAGGATTGTGATATTTGCCAATGCACTCACACTTGTAGTATTATGGTTGTGTGTGCAATATACCAGCGGGCCAGTTCTAATAGTAATTAAATATCATCCCGCAGGCCAAAGATAATTCATTCGCCTTGAGTTTGACATATATGGTGTAGACAGAGACACGCCTAAATCTGTGGTTTAATGAATCATTTTCGCTGTTCTCTCATGTAGGTTGACGTTGATCAGAAGCCAAATGTAAGTGCCACTTCACCTGCATGAGTTTGGACAGCGTTCACTCTATATGTAGTATCACTAGAAAGGATTTGTTGCATTTCAGGGGGTCTTTCTTAACTATGGTGACATGAGGCGATATAGCATGCAAATATTGGAGAGATCTGCACTGTTATGTAAACGTATAGGGTTTGCATTAGCGTTTCTTAGCCCAGTTCTCATTGTTCTATATCTACACAGTAAAATCCTCAGTTTTATTCACTTGCAACTCAGGATGTACAAATGGAACTAAATGGGCCCTAAGGGTCTATTTGTTTCCATTCATACACTCTCAGTTATACCAAGCATTTTAATGTGTAATTAACCAAAACAGTCATCCAAGTGTCACTGGCATCCTAGACAGTGGACGTGTGTGTGTGCCAGGGACCTACGTAACCATCACCAGTGTCTCTGTCCTCCTCTGTTCATGCACAGTCTGATGGTGATGATAATCAGCCTCAACCAGTTGCTAGCCCTGTTCTAGACAGAGCAAGTGGCCCACAGCCCACAACCGCAGTCCCAACTGTGGAGTCCAACATTGTCAGTGCTATGGGCGATCCCGATCCCAGCGGTAAGCGGGTAGTGAAGGTTGTGAGAAGGGTTGTGAGGCGGGTGGTTCCTGGAGGAACGGCAGAGCAGGGCCCACCCGCTGTCTCTGAGCCCCCCGGGGGGGCAGCCTCTGCTGCTGCTACCTCTGTGCCCAAAACCACCATGGCTGCTTCCTCGTCTTCGGGGCGCCGGGAAGAGAGGGATGACATTTCTGTGGGCCTGGCCAGCCTAATGGGCAGAGGTAAGACCAAGGAGCACCGGCCTCGCACCCGCACCCAGGACCGCAGGGAGGACCTGCCTCAAAAAGAAGAGACTGAGAAGGACGAGGAGAAAGAAAGGGCAAAGGAGCCAGAAGAGAAGGCCGCAGAGCCACAAGAGAAGGCTGCAGAGGGGAAAACACAGCAGGCCACGCCTGCTGTGTCCGTCATTGCACCATCCCAACCAGCGGCGCCAAAGCTCAACCCTGTCCTACCAGTTCCCAAGCCTGACCCACTGGCCCCTCCTCCTGGCTTTATCCCCACCCCCAAACAGAATCCGTTGACCCCTCCTGCTGGTTTCATCCCTGCCCCCAAACAGAATCCGTTGACCCCTCCTGCTGGTTTCATCCCTGCCCCCAAACAGAATCCGTTGACCCCTCCTGCTGGTTTCATCCCTGCCCCCAAACAGAATCCGTTGACCCCTCCTGCTGGTTTCATCCCTGCCCCCAAACAGAATCCGTTGACCCCTCCACCTGGTTTCATTCCTGCCCCCAAACCCTCCAACCCTCCGGCGCCAAAACAGAACGTGCTGCCACGGCCGCCGGGTTTCGTCCCTGTCCAGAGGACGGATCCTCTGGCGCCCCCTCCAGGGTTCGTTCCAGTTATTCGTACCAGTGTTGTGAAGAAACCAGAGGTACAGAGTGACCGGTCTGCCTTTAAAAAAAAAATACTAAACTGTGTGCTGTGCCTGTGAGATATTAACATCAATGGAATGTGATATCATACTAGTAAGACACCTCAGGGCGACAAGCAAGGGCCACAGTGATGATCAGGGTTTGTGGACATCAGGAAACTCCATATATGGGCATAAAAGGGATTTGTTCCCCTGGCATCACAGGGATCTCCATATATGGGCATAAAAGGGATTTGTTCCCCCTGGCATCAAAGGGATCTCTCTAACAGGGCATCATTAATATTGATGACATCAGGGAACTCCATATATGGGCATGAAGGGATTCTGTTAGTGTGACATCACATTGAAGCCAGAGCGTGATGTCAGAGCGGCAAACCCATTCTGGTAGAGTGGTTCCCCTGACATCACAGTGACATCAGAGCATGAGGACATCATGATGACACATTTTTACGGTCTATGGGTTTTCCCATAGACCGTCTACACGTAGTTCACGTCTACACGGAGACAAGCTGTGACATTTCTCATGGTAAACTGCGACCTTCGGTTGCAATAAGGTGCTGCTGGACCTAAAAGTCACTTGTGCACTTTGTCGATTCGCATGTGTTTAGTGATCAATAAGGCATTGCCAACTTCTCAAATTCATTTCTGTGTGGATGTTTTTCAGTAGGCCTATGTTGGTTGAATTCACCCATTCTTACTTTTTAACTTTTCCATTGTCATTTCATTGATGGTTTCTGTTGAAAAGAGCTTTGACAGAAAGAAGTCAGCCTGATTTAGTGAATGGTAACAGGGTGTGTTTCCCTTCCCGTGGACAGGCCTCATCAGGCATGTCCTCTAGAAGTCTGGTGGGTTTGAGTTTGGCTAAGAGCACTGAACCATGACCCCATTACTTTAGTAGTTTCTCACCCTGTAGTCCACCAATGTTTGATTCCTCTCACCAAATCTGTAGACTGGTGTGAAAACATTACTAATAGACCATTATTCACTCGGTGGCCTTTTTGCTCTTACAGTACAGTAGTAGGAAACACCACCCCCTTTCAAATCTTATATGGAACTTCACTATCACTCTAACATCACATTTCAGTAACTCATCTTTGGTGTGTGTGTGTGTGTGTGTGTGTGTGTGTGTGTGTGTGTGTGTGTGTGTGTGTGTGTGTGTGTGTGTGTGTGTGTGTGTGTGTGTGTGTGTGTGTGTGTGTGTGTGCGTGCGTGCGTGCGTGCGTGCGTGCGTGTGTGTGTGTGCGTGCGTGCAAAAATCATGCACGCTTGTCTTTGTGTTTAATGTATGTAATGTAAAGGTAAAGGATGCCATGGCCTCTACTGGTGGTAACCTTATTCCTGAGGTTACAGAGTCTAAGACTCATCCTACACATAATGAAAAGGTGTGTGTTCCTTCCAGGCTGCAGACAAAAATACAGATAAGAGTGTGTTCTCCATAGTGCTTCCTCTAAGACTTTTATTATACAAACAAACAAATAAGAGTATAATTTACAATTTAGGCATTTAGCAGATGCTTTTAATCCAAAGCAACAAAGCGAGTAAAAAGGTAATTTAATTTGGTTTTCAGAGGTCTTGAGTAGACACTGAATGCAGTGATTTCAGAACTATAGTTCTGTGATCCCTTTTCGTAAATATAATTTTGATAAAAGTCTTTCAGTTGTTGGTTTTATATGTATACTGTTGGTTAACAGGTGATTCCCACAGAGGAAGATCACAAACGTGTGAAGAGGATCTTTTCCAATGACAATGAAGTAACGTCACTCTCCCCCAGCTTGTTTGGTTTTATATGGCCTGATGCTTAACCTGTGTTTACCCTGGCATCAGCTTAATGGCAACCCAGCATGAAGAGCAAAAATCCAAATGAGTTTTGACTGCTGCCAGTAGGGTTGCAATTAAAGGAGTGCTCTCTGATGTTGAATTTGTTGTCTAAATTGAGCCCTGCCCCTGACATTGCTTGCGTTAAGATTTTCAAGTCTAAGTAGGGACTGCGGAGTAGAAACCTTTTCCATCAACTTAAAAAATAAAACAATCTTTTTTCTACTTGGCCAGATGAGTGAGTTGAACTCATGTCAAGAGTTTGTGCACCTGAGTGTGTTGTGATATACTGGCTGGGAATATTCTGTGATTACATGTTTGTTGGGGTCCAGCTTTATTTTTGAGTGTATTGCTTACCAATTATGGCACAGCAATTCTTGTGGGTGAAAACAAAAAGATACATTGGCATGAAGTATAATGAATCTCAATTTTGTGTAGACTATTTTGACAGCATTTCTTTCTGTTTCTCCTCTGTCTCATTGTGTCACTGTCTAAAAGAGTGGCTTGGTCTAAATGGGTGTATTTCTTTGTCCTTTGTTGTTATTTGACTATTCGGTATACTCTCCTGCTGTCTTATATATCCTACTCTTTGTTTCTCCTTCTGCTTTTCTGCTGGCCACTGGACCTTGGCTTACTGCTGTCTCTGCTGCTGTTTGCATGGCTAGCGTTCAACTTCCAAGCGCTCCATCTCCTCAGAGGTACTTGTCGCTCTGCCATGCTCAGGGGTGTTTGCAGTAAACTCTGGGCCCTGGGTACAAGGATTCAGTGTGGACCCTCCATGAATATTCTTCATAGGGGGAGGGGGTTTAACCCATTTAAACTGGGAACGGATTATTACGCATTATTTTGTGCTTCAACTATTGAAAAATAGCAGATACTGGTATACAAGCTCACAGCACGGCACCGAGTGCCGCGCTGCGAGCTTGTAGATCTGCAGCGCCAGAAGCAGAAGCAAAATTTGAGTTACAAATGTCCGCTTTAAAAAATACATATACCAAATCTACAAGCTTGCAGCGCGGCACTCGGTACCGAGCTGTGAGCTTGTATATCTGCTATTTTTCAATAGCTAAAATTAAGGCCCCTCCACCTTGGGCCCTAGTAACTCAGTCCCACTCCCCCCCCCCCCCCCCCCCCCTTGTGACGCCCCTGGCCATGCTTGTCCCTAGGCAGGGACCTCAGCCCCTCCCCCCAGGGCAGTGCTCTCCTCTACTGACCCCACTGTTTCTTATCATTGTTGAGGGTGCTTCCCTTCACCTGTCACCGCATTCTCCCCTGGGGTGATGCACAAGGCTTCAAACATCCAGTGTCATTCTCTATTGTTGACTTCATACTGTAGCTCTATTGTTAACTTCAAGTCCTGCATAATGAACTGGCTGTAGAAGCTGGACCTAATTACAACTGTCAACTTTTAACAGTAGGCCTACCAAAGAACCACAATCCTCATCCTTTTGACAGATATGTACAAATACATGTTCATGCGTATGCATTTTTCACAATAGAAACAACTTTAATGAATCAAGCGCCAAATCCTGCAGGTGCAGCTGGATTTTAGTCCCATACACTAGACACTGGCAATAGTTTTCTTTTCACTGTAATGTTTATGAGTTTTGCAATCCATGAGCGTTTGGATCACAGTTGTTTGCATGTGTCACAATGTTGAAACAATTCATTAAAAGTGACCTTTCTGTTAGCTCCTCAAATGACCGCATCCTGTGTCATTTCCTTCTCCAGTCTCCTACTCCTAGGTTGCCAGAGGACCCTGTGGCCATCTTACAAGCAGCGCATGCTGCAGCCACCCTGTCTAAGGTCTGGCTATGGCTATTCTTGTAGTTCTGGCTGCACCCTGCATGTGCTCATATCTTAAGAAAGTGGTGTGTTAAGTGCAGTGGTTCTCAAATGGTTATTCAGTGTGCTTATTGTCTCAGTAATTTACCCAGTAAACCACTATATACCCTGTCGTACGACTAATAGCGAAAATAGACGATTTACAAGCTCACAAGAAAATGTACGTTTTTTCCCCTAGTGACATGCCCAAAAACCAGGTTTAAAACCCCCCCCAAAAATAGAACATTCAACATTCAGTGTTTTTTCTGTAATCTGTAGTTTTTTGAATTACTAGGCTCAGAAAAGTGAGTTCATTTTCCTCTGGACGTACGCATCATCATCCAGGGGAGGGTGTTATGTGGTTGTAGGGAAGGGTGAACGCAACAACCAAAGTGGTGAATGGTAAATGGTGTATTGGACCGATGCGAACACAATGTAAAGTAACATCAAAGGTGATACACCCTCCCCTACAACCACATCCTCCCCTGGAAGATGAAGTGTACGTCCAGAGACAAAATTAACTCACCTTTCTGAGAGTAATTATTAAAAAAAAATCTACAGATTACAGAAAAACCACTGAATGTTGAAAGGTCATTTTTTGTGTGTAATTAAGGTCAGGAAAAAAAAGCTTAAGAATATATACAGTATATATATATTTTAAAAGACCTTTAGTGCCTACAACTGTAGATGTACTATATGCCGAAATCTTTATTGGTTTTCAATATGCATTTGTGATTGCCTTTGTTTACTGTGGTATATGATAACGACATATTTGGTTTCTGAAGTCTGTTTTCATTTTGTCCTCCAGGCATGTGATGTGGTGTTGCTGTGTAGTGTGTGGTTTTGTGGATTATAATTGATCTCTTTCTCATTCTGTTGATGAGAAAGAGCTGTGGTAGTTGTGTGGTCACACATTGATACTATGGACCCCAGGTCATGCTCAATAAGCTCTGAGCTCCAACAATTTAATTAACTCCCCTATTACCTTTTTCCTTAATATGTTTTTCCCCCCTTCCTTTCTTCATTTAATTGTTTTTACTTCCGGTGACTGCATGGCATGCGCTATTAATGAAAAGGCTAAATAAATTGCAATGTTTAAGGATACATAGTCAATGCATCCCTGGCACTGAATTGGAATATATGACCATTAACACAGAAGTTTTGATTGATCGATTGATCAATTGATAGATGACTGATTGATTGATTGATTGAAGTTCTTCTTGAAATGGGTATAATCTCTGGCTAATCTCAGATCATGTTGATGAATTTCATTACATATGCAAATCTAGCATGGTCCTACATTGTAAGAACCTCACTCAGCATTAATTAATTGAAAGTTGCAGACGGATAAATTCACACAATGGATATTACAATATTGTGTAAACCTTTGCACAATATTGTGTATACACTTTTACACAATATTGAGTATACACCTTTACACAATTGGTGTAGTTTTCCTCAGTTTTATTAGTTTCCAGTGCATTGCCCCTCATGCATGACATTATTTGTCATTGTTTGCCATCTAGATTCCTTTTTCTTTCTTCCTGTTGTTTCATGAAATATTCTTTCTCACCCAGGGCAAGACTGAGGAGCAGATAACTACAGAGAAGGCCTGGTACAACACTGAGAAAGTATGGCTTGTCCACAAGGATGGATTTTCTTTGGGTTGGTATGATTTCAGTTGCTTTTCATATAGTTTCAGGTTATATCTTAAAATATATTTTAAAATATAAACCTCTTCAAGTCTATTAATTCATGAGACTAATACATATTTGGGTCACAAGTTTAATGTGGCAGGTGAGTGGAAAGATCAGGTCGATGAAATCCTTTCTGAGAATTCCAGCAGACTTGATTTAATAAATGGATTGCCCCTGCCACTTATCATGAAACTGAACGCAGTCAAGAGTAGTAGCATTGGCCAAGGTACAACATCTATTCTCCAATTTACATTCACCACAAAAGTCCCTACTTGACTTGACTGATAAAACTGTACACTTAGTGAGACGGTGGATAAGGCCTGTATACACATGCAACATGTAACATCATATTTCACAGTAAACGTGAGGGTGATCTGGGTGTTACCAATTTTGAATGGATTTATATTGCTACAAGGCTCGCCCCAAATAAATATGTTGAACAATGATGACCAGTGTGTAAGAGAGCTGGCTCAATCTTCTCTCTTATTGGACCTGAAAAAGACGCAAGGTCACCATGGCGCGTGGTTCGGATCATAGCTTCCTGGACTTCAAGAGGAAACCCAGTAGAAAGCTGGACAGTCGCTCTCCTGGCTTCGGTGTGGTTGGACTGGGCGGATTTAAATGATCTGTGTTGCTGGGCAGAAGTTACTCTAGAGTGCAGTGCATAGGGTCAAACTCTGACGTTGTGACTGTCTCTGAGGATGTTATATCTGACCACAGTATCTCTGTCAGAGCAACTGTGAACGTGTGTTGAACGGAACACCAACCTCCACTGACTGATAGAGGCCTCCAAGTACTCATGACAGAATAGTGGATTTGATATCAAAGGACATCTCTTCTATTTTCAGTTCCTCCATTATGCTGTATAAGATTAAGAATTCTACATTGAAGCCTAGTATGTTTAGTCTGTGTAAAGAGGCTTCAGTGTTCTCTCTAACATTACAGCTAGATGTTTTTGTCAATGAAAATCATAGGGAGGTGTTCATTCTCGAGGTTGTCTGTACTTTTGATTACAGCTTAGAGGAAACCTTTCTTTCCAAAGTGGTAAAATATCAACGACTGGTGCAGTCCATATCATTAGGTGGTAGGCTACAGCTGTAAATTCTAGTTTTTACGTTTGGTAGTTTGGTACAAGTTGGTTGTGAGGGGCTTGCAGATGGCCGGCCTCTCCAAAAGGAGGATCAAGCAGTAAGTGAGCTACTGCTTAGTAGTTATTATAGGATGAAGGACGCCACTCAGTTTGGAGGAGGCGTTGTTTCCTTTAGGCTATACCCATGAATGATGTCTGCTGTGTCTGACAAGTATGTCAACATATATGTAACAATGTTCTGTTGTCTAGCCCTTTGTATCTGTCTGTTTAAACTGATTATACAGTATATGAAGAGTTGATTTAAACAAAGCTAGTTTTCCAAATTGAACAATTGCTTTACTTTTCTGGAGCCTCCTCGTTGTTCAGGATGATATAGTCAGCCACCACAGAGCTATCAAACATTAGTGCATATCATTTCAAAGTGTGTTTTGTTCCCCATTACCTGAAATACCTGTAATAATATACTAAATTACATAGCCACTCTACTGAAGACCCAGCCAGGCAGTCTGCCAGAGGGGAAAGTGAAAATCCGCCTGGAGAGCGATGGATCTCTGCTGGAAGTGGATGAAGAGGATGTGGAAAAGGTATTTCATTGTGCATTACAGTATAAAGTTAGCTTAAACCTCATAATATTTGGTGTATAGGGAACGAAGGAGGGGATCAAGTACAGACCAGTAAAATCTCGATATTTCGATGTTCCATTGTTTCGAATTGCCAGTACCCCGGTTTGGGTTTGGGTTAGGGTAAGGGTAAGGGTTAAGTTTAGGTTTAGGGTTAAGGTTTAGGCTTTGGGTTAGCATTCATCAGGTTAGCATTCACCTGCGTCGGCAGGTTAGCGTTCACCCGCGAGTCCCCTGGGGTCAACAAAGTGTTTCATTCATTAGTTCATTTATGATGATATTTTTCTAATGCATGTACAATATGGTGTTCCTTTCACTTTGAACTACAGGCAAATCCCCCAAGGTTTGACCGCATGGAGGATCTTGCCTCGCTACAGTACCTGAATGAGTCCAGCGTAATCCACACTCTACGCCAGCGGTACGGGGGCAACCTGGTACACACCCACGCCGGTTCCAACATGGTGGTCATTAACCCCATCAGTGCCCCCTCTATGTACTCTGAAAAGGTAGGATGCAGCCTGTTCATGCACTGGAACTGATCTGTTATCACACAGGGAAGGATCTTTACACTGGCCACAGATGGCATACGTACAGTAATCCAGAAGGCAACAGTATGCCCAGATGCCCCTAGTTCCCAACTGACCAGCATCCTTACAGAAAGCACCCACCCGTCTGTCTTTCTATTACATCATCGCCTCTAGGGATGGGACGATAAGCGATATTATCATTGATCGTAATAAAAAACACTCTGGTACCAGTTAAACCCTCTATAATTGGTAAAGGGTACTTATAATATACGTACTTGATACAGTCTTTTTTCACTCTCTATCAAATTGTTCTACAAATTGTTCTACTGCGACTACTGTTGTGAGCTTGTAGATCTGCTATCTTTTCGCAAATATTCCGCCCCAGGATAATGGATTGTCACTGTCGCGATAATATCGTAAATAGCGATTTCTTTCGTCACAATAATCGTGATATTAAATTTTCATATCGTCCCATCCCTAATCGCCTCCTGTTTCTTATTCTCCTCCTCCTCTCTCATGAGCTTGTAGATCTGCTATTTTTTCGCAAATGTTCCGCCCCAGGATAATGGATTGTGACTATTGCGATAATATCGTCAATCGCGATTTCTTTCGTCACAATAATCGTGATATGACATTTTCATATCGTCCCATCCCTAATCGCCTCCTGTTTCTCCTCCTCCTCCTCCTCCTCCTCTGTGTGTGTGTCGTCCTGCCTCAGGTGATGCACATGTTCAAGGGCTGCAGGAGAGAGGACGCAGCTCCTCATATCTACAGCATGGCCCAGACCGCCTACAGGAACCTGCTGACCACTCGTCAGGACCAGTCCATCGTGCTGCTGGGCAAGAGTGGCAGTGGCAAGACCACCAACTGTCAACACCTGGTCCAGTATCTGGTCACCATCGCAGGCAGCACCAGTAAAACCTTCTCTAGTAAGTTGGGCCCAAACAATGCCAGGTGATCGTTCACGGGGGGACTTGCAGTAGGACAAGTCCCGTCCAATTGCTATATTTGATCAGGCACGTGCACTCATAGAAAAAGTACCCTCTCCAGAGCATGAATGCAGTTTTCACTATGGTTAAAGAAATGCAAATGCCACCTTCCCATGTCATACCTGAAGGCAGCATTCAAGAGAATTACCTTGTCCCAACTCTCCTGAACTTGAATGCAGCATCTTATGTTGAAATAATTGCCCTCTGTGTAGAAATCCATGCTGTTACGCCACATCTCCAGTATTCACTTGATTATGCTTAGTTCAGTGTTTTATCAAGTACTGAAAATAGCCGACCTCTAGGCTCACAACGCGTTGCGCTGCGACGTGTTGGAGGTCTGCTATTTTCAATATTTTCCGCAAAAGGCCCTTTTAGAGATTTCAGCCCCTGCCTCTCTAACATTCTCTGCACGTCCCTGTATTTGATTGTTAATATCTTGCGTCAGTTATGCTCGTATCACCTGTCACTCAAAAGTTACAATTTGAATCTATAGTATAAACTGTGGTAATAGGGTATGTGTTTTATGTAAAAATGTCACAGTGTGCTCCAATTGGTTTCTGAAACGGGCCTCCAAATGGCAAAGCCTGCTACTGTGTGTTTGCAACAAAATACAATGCAGATTCTTTGTTTGTTTTGAAAATGAAAATGCCATGTTTATGGTCCCTTGCTAAGTTGTAATGAGATCCACACCTTTGCAGGTGATACTGTCATAATGTTACCTGATGTTTGTTTGGTACCAAATAATGCATTACCATTTGTCTGTGTGCTGTCCTATATGTCTGGATTTTCCTATTAGCGGAGAAATGGCAGGCAGTCTACACAGTTTTGGAGGCATTTGGGAACGCCTCTACCTCCATGAATGGGAACGCCAGTCGCTTCTCCCACGTCGTTTCCCTCGACTTTGACCAGGCCGGTCAGGTGACCTCAGCCTCCATCCAGGTAATGATGTCATCATGTCTACCTCTTTCTCGTCTGTGAGTTCAGATGAGACATCTGAATGTGACAGAGCTGTTTTCACACAGATGCCAGATTGTGGTTTGAAATGGTATTTAGGTTCAGCGGTGTAAAGTAAGTAAGTACATTTACTTAAAGGAGTAGTTCACCACTTTTCAACCTGTCTTCATATAATAGGTCCTCACTAATGTTCATGATAAAATATCACAATTTTTTTCTACTCGGTCCAAGTCTCCTAGGAGAGCTGTGGGAAGTTCAGAATCCATCGTCTTGTGACATCATCATTTTCCAAAAAAAGAAATGTATCAATATTTTTGAAAAAAATATTTTGATTTTTATTATCGCGAGAACAATGGCTTCCACTTTAAAATTGCAACTTTTCAGGAATAGAAAGCCTGCAGTTTCTATAAGCTGGATTGGCAATCGATGATGTCACAAGACTATGGGTTTCTGACCTGCCCACAGCCCTCCTCTGAGAAAAAAAAGAAAAAGAAAAAAGCTATTTTTGAGTGACGACCAATTATATGAACATAGGTTGAAAAGTGGTGGAGTGCCCCTTTAAGTCCTGTACTTAAAGGAGCTATAGTCAACTTTTTCTTGAAAAACGGATGCTAACATAAAAATAATGTTTCGAAAATATGTTATAAAAAAATAAGCTTCATGTATGTGTTTCTATTCAAAAATGACCACAAAAAGTGTAAAATAATGATAAAATAATCATTTTGGCCATTGTCAGACTGACACTTTGTTTACATTCTAGTCTATAGACTAGGATGTAAACAAAGTGTCGGCCCTACAATGAAAAAGTTGACTATAGCTCCTTTAAGTACAATTTTGAGGTATTTGTACTTTACATGAGTATTTCAAATTTCCAATACTTTTACTTCTACTCCACTACAATTATTTGAAAACGTAAGTTAAAACCACTTTAGTCCTATTTTATACCTTGGCTATGATGCAACACTTTGTGAGCTTGTAGATCGGCTATTTTCAAACATTTTGTACTTTTACTTTTGGTTCTTTAAGTACATTTTGATGCCAACACTTTCATACTTTTACTCAAGTACATTTTGAATTCAAGACTTTTACTTGTAAGGGTGCCCTCACACCAAAATACCTATGAGAGTGGAATCCACGTTCCGCCAATGCATTTCAATGAGAGTGAAGCGGTTTCATGCCAGCAGAGGATTTCTGCAAAAAACGCTCCCTTATCATTGAAATGCATTGGCGGAACGCAGAATCCACTCTCATAGGTATTTTGGTGTGAGGGCACCCTAACCGAGTATTTCTATATTTCAGTATTGATTGCAGTATCAATTGATACTACAGTAAAACATTTGAGTATTTTTTTCTACCACTATTTAGGTTACTGTGGTTACGGTATTATCTTATCCTGATGTCTTTCAGACCATGCTGCTGGAGAAGACCAGGGTGGCAAGAAGGCCAGAAGGAGAAGCTTCCTTTAACGTCTTCTACTATCTGCTGGCTGGAGTAGACAGCTCTCTGAGGTTAGCATGAATACTCTAACATCATACCTAACATTCTGTTCATAGTGGGAGCCTGTGTATAGCTATAATTATGTCGCTTCTCGCCCTTAGGGCATCTTATCGTTGGGTGGAAACCTTGTCCAAAACCGTAAATGGTGCATTCATGCAGCGCCTTTATCCAAGGCGCTTTACAATGATTGTGCATTGCGTTCACCCATTCACACTAAGGCTGGGCGATGTTAGAAAAACCTTCGATATTCGATAACATTGTTGAATACCTCAATATCGATATTACTCACGATATTGGTAAAAACTATTGCATTATATCTTTTTTTATGTTTTTCTGCTTTAGGTCCACTGCCTGCCTAACCCAGATAATGAATATCCAAGCATGCACATTGCACAGTACACATAATAAGGACATGAAATGCCTTATTTCCATTTCCAACAATGGTTTTATTGAAATAAACACACCTGGTTACAGATGGACTGCTTTTTTGCATGTGCTATGTGTACGCATAGTGTCTGTTAATTAATTTGACACTTAAACTAATACCTAATTTCAAGCCGTCATCATCGATATGTATACCTTGCATGTTGATACCTTGATATCGGTACATTTTCAATATATTGCCCAGCCTTAATTCACACACACACACATTCATACATAGACGGCGGAAGAAACAATGCAAGGCACCAACCTGCTCATCGGGAGCAATTAGGGGTTCAATGTCTTGCTCAAGGCCACTTGAGACAATAAACTCTGGGGGAGCCCGGGATCTAATTGGGAACATTCCAGCCGCTACCTCCTGAGCCACTGCTAACCACTAAAACCAGTTAGGAAACAGGAGGCTAAAATTGTCATTTGCCAACCAAGCACCTACTGAATTAGCCTCGGTACCCAGGTTTTTATTTTTATTCGTGTTCCTACTGAACACGATTTTAATGTTTAGCTGACTGGACACATGGATGTGGACAATTGTGTTGAGGTCAAACGTTTAAGTCTTCTGCCTCGTCTTTGTAACTAACAGCTGCTCTCTCTTTCCCAGAACTGAGCTGCATCTCAACCACCTTGCAGAAAACAGTGCATTTGGAATTGTGCCTCTTCCCAAGGTAACCACCGCTGGCTATTAGTCTGGCTGTTTTTCTTTTATGGAGTACAGTAACCAACAGAACTCCCATGAATGTGTGTGTGTTGTCTCCCAGTCGGATGACAAGCAGCGGGCCTCTCAGCAGTTCTCCAAGCTGCAAGCAGCCATGAAGGTTCTTGGGGTCAATGCTGAGGAGCAGAAGGCCTTCTGGCTCGTCTTAGGAGCCATATATCACCTCGGGGCTGCAGGGGCAACCAAGGGTAAGACCACTGAATAATACCCATGTGATTGATCTCATTGTGCATTTAACTCTGCGTGTACAAAAGCACACTCTCTGAGTCCAGCCACTGTGTAGCTGGACAAAATGTATTCCTAGGCATAAAGCTGTATAAACGAATACAATTATTTACGGATGTAAATATTGACCGAAATACAGTATCAACTTTGACAGTATTAAACATTATGCCACACTACAATTAAATAATATCTCAAAAAGAAAAAGGGCCTTTCTGTGTGGAGTTTGCATGTTCTCCCCATGTCTCCGAGGGTAGATACCCTCACAAAAACATGCAGTAATCCTGGTCTCTATAATACCTCCCCCTGGCCATCAGGGGTGCCTGATGGAGGGGAAAGGAACTGGTTGGAATAACGTGTTCCTTCCATGCGCTACGTCCAACCGGTGAAGCTCCCCCTGTCAGGTGACAAGAAGCGGTTTGCTCACTCCTCATGCACTGAAGGAAGCATGAGCTCAGTTCAGGGCTCTCCCCAGGTTGGCAGAGGGAGAGCAGAGCCCAGGATTACAGCTTAGGCAATTGTCACCGGGTGAAAATGGGTTACAAAATCGTGGGATAAAAATGTAGAGAAAAAATATATATATAAAAAAAAAAAATATATATATATATATATATATATATATATATATATATTCTTCTTTTTTTTTTTTCAAATGACATGTTATCCATAAAATATTGTGTGGTATGGGGACTACATATGATATCACACTAATATAGAGTTTCCTTTTACTATGGCCACTTTGCTGGGTTTACATTGTGGATGTTGGCATTGCAGCATGATCAAAGTAACACAAGAGGGCAGCAGAGATCTCTATTCTTCTGGAAATGCCAAATGAGGACCATGGTACATAAAATGTGTTCCTTTCCTTTTAGACATATCACACACCCTTTCTTTTAATATCTGATACAGACAGTCTTACTGCATTATTAATAATGTATGTACTTTAATAAGTCAGAAGAACCTATTTATTTGATTTTCTAGCAGTAGCCCAGTATGTCTTTTTGAAGTGTGCCACTTACCTCTTGATGTGTTCAGTTAACTGTGATGGCCCTACTTAGACGATGTATGGCGCAGGGCATAGAGTGCAGGACGCAATCACAATTTGACTGTCTATGTCTATGACATTAAATTGCACCGCGGTTTTACGTTGTGCAGGATATTCTTCGATTGCCTTCTAAAAATATCTCTCGATCATTCTTTGCTTGCCTATAAAACCGCCTCAAAATGTGGAAGGCTGGGGATTTGGCTTCTGTGACCTCCGCCAGACAATAATATGTATCTCTGGAATGCAATTTTGTGTCCTCAAACCACTGTCATTACGGGGAGGTCTGTGTGTGAGTGCACGTTGTGTGCAGTCATTTCCAGCCTGACCGGAGACATAATCCTACCCTGTCAGAGGCAGGATTGTCACCACACCACCACCAGACTATGTCATGTGCCCGCGGCGCTTGGCAGTGGGGCTAATGGGGGTTTTCATGGTCGTGTCTCAGCTGGCAGGAAACAATTTGCGCGTCACGAGTGGGCCCAGAAGGCGGCCTACCTGCTGGGCTGCACCCTGGAGGAGCTGTCTGCCTCTATCTTCAAGCACAAAGCCAAAGGCACTCTGCCAAGAGCCAGCACCCTACGGCAGCCCGCTGAGGAGAACGGCACGGGAGGAGACGCAGGTACAGCCTACAGACCACACGCAGCAACCATGACTATCTCATCAGTCTCTGCATTCAGCTGGCTATCTACCCCCCCCCCCTCCCCCCTCCTCCTCCTCCTCACACACACGCACACGCACACACACACACACACACACACACACACACACACACACACACACACACACACACACACACGCGCGCGCGCGCGCACATGCACACGCCCCAGTCTCCATCATCACCTGGGGGAAATTGCATGCTCTGTAAAAGTAAAAGCTTATCTAAGTAATGGCTAGCAGAGCTTCACAGTGATAAGTACACACACTGTATCAGGACAAGGAAGTTGAGATCCGCTCTTCATTCATTGCCCTTGAAATCATAATTGGCTTGCATTGATTTTTTCCCCTTCTTCTTCTCACACACGTGCACTTCTTCTGAGTTTTATCAAGACGGCGACGCACCTTGAAGGGCGCACGCACACGCACACGCGCACACGCGCACACGCACACACGCACACACACACACACACACACACACACACACACACACACACTCACTCACTCACTCACTCACTCACTCACTCACTCACTCACTCACACACACACACACACACACACACACACACACACACACTCACGCACTCACGCACACACACACACACACACACACACACACACACACACGCACACGCACATGGACAGACACGCACGCGGACAATGCTTATCACTGAAGAGATGAATGGCCGGCCTCAATTTCACCCTGCTTGTATCTCCCCTTGCACAGCACATATGGGAGTATAGAGTGGCACACAGTCACACACATACTCCCAGGTGTGCGTGCACATGTACATATATTATAGCAGTGGTTCCCCCTGTGAGAGAAGTCCAGGTGTGTGACAACCACACATTTTTATTACGGCATACATCGATACAAAAAGTTATGAATTATCTTTTAATCTCAGTACTTTGTGAGCACACATTTCATACAAATATAGGCCTACAAATGTATATTTGAACAACTTTGAACACCATTTTGTTGTGTTACAAAATATCCTCGGGCGTCAAGAGCCTGCAGCATTCCTTTATGAGCGGGTCCTCCGAAAGATGAGCTATGAGAAAAAAAAGACAACTGAAATTAATCTCAAGTGTGAAACTCCTAAATGATGCTGAGCTGCAGAGCTTATTTAGAGCCAGTAGAATAGCTTATGGCCCTAATACATTCACAGATCAAATATGCTACCATGTAGGCCTACAATACTGCTCCTCCTTGTATCAAATAGTGGCCTTTTGACATTGGCATTCCTTTTGATTCAGCCAAGCATTCCTGTATTCCATTCTGTGTCAATGTATCAATTCTGCATTTTTTTCATTTTTTGGTCAATGATGTTGTGAACTTAGTTTTCTGCTAACCCTCAACACACATCACCCCATAACAGGATCTAAGGCCTCAGCAATGGAGTGTTTAGAGGCCATGGCATCTGGGCTTTACTCTGAACTTTTCACCATCCTCATCTCCTTCATCAACCGGTGAGTCTGCCTGCTTCTCTGCAACTGAAATAGCTTAGTTTAAATAAATATATATATTATTAGAAATGCTGTATAATATAAGTGAGCGCATAGGAAAAGCTGACATAAAAACTGCATTTCTTTCAAAAAAAAGTTCATAATACTGCAAAAAACAACACTTCTGTCCCTGCCTTAGGTTTTATTTATTTATTATTGCTTTGTTAGATAAACTCGTTTAAGGATACTGTCTTGCCCTGTTGCCCATTAGTAATTATTTGTCTAACGGAATGCACGTGTTTGATGTAAGTACGATCAGGTAGTAAACGATTTCAGCCTAGATTTTCTTTTTGGCTTTTAGGCCTTTGAAAAGTTGGATAATTTTGACAGCTGTATGGAAATGTGATCGCTAACTACTTCTAGAACAGCTGCCAGAGACAGTGTGGAGCCTGCCTTGTTCTTGACAGTCGTCTTGGTTTTGTACCTGCGTGTGTGTGTGTGTGTGTGTGTGTGTGTGTGTGTGTGTGTGTGTGTGTGTGTGTGTGTGTGTGTATGTGTGCGCCGTGTGCGTGTGCGTGTGCGTGCTTGTCTCAGGGCCTTGAAGTCCAGCCAGAACTCCCTGTGCTCGCTGCTCATCGTGGATACGCCAGGCTTCCAGAACCCACGGTTGGCCAAGCGGGAATGCGGTGCCTCTTTTGAGGACCTGTGCCACAATTACACCCAAGAACGACTGCAGAGCCTCTTCTACCAGCGTA
The DNA here is from genome assembly GCF_963921795.1 of Nannobrachium achirus. Classification (NCBI taxonomy): domain Eukaryota; kingdom Metazoa; phylum Chordata; class Actinopteri; order Myctophiformes; family Myctophidae; genus Nannobrachium; species Nannobrachium achirus. Next base: position 32,436,721 of record NC_137826.1, read on the forward strand.
CCTTTGTCCAGGAGCTGGAGAGATACAAGGAGGTAAGGTCTCTCTCTCTCTCTCTCTCTCTCTCTCTCTCTCTCTACACTCATTCTAACATGCACTCTCTCTTTCTCTTTTCTCTTTCTCCACCTCCTTCTCTCTGATGTATCAACATCCATTATGTACAAGTCATACTTCAGACACACAATCCCCTCCTCCCTGTCACCGCGTTGACGAGCTGAAGTAGTTCTTGTGTGCCACCTCCTCATTTGATGGTGCCAGTATTCGCCCTCCCCTGCTGAGATCAAACACAAACTCCCATGGGAAGCCACGACCCCACCACACCCACCCAGTTGCTCCACGGTGAAGACTAGCACCCCATTCTCTTACTATCTTCCCTCTCCTCTTCCAATTCCATGCACTAATACTAGTCCATGATAACAAGGCAGAATCGCCCTTGCCAACCCCAAATCCAGCTGCATAGTTTTACCGTATAAATATCTCCAGGATAAAGTGTTTCCTCTCCTTTCCTGACCTAGTTAAAGTCAGTTATGTCTTTGTTTCTTCCAGAAATGCACTCACTGGAGTTCCTGACTCCCAAAACTCAGATATATCCAAATTACTCAAAACACAGACGGTCCCTTAGTGTCTCTTAATTGGCAACCTGTATATGCATGAACTAATTACAAAGTTCTACTTCTAAACTGACAAAGCATTGCATGGCCTTGCCACGTTTTCTCTTCATATTCCTAATAGTTGTAAGCCAACGCAAACACGCAGCTCACAGGAATAAACATCCACTTATTTTGGAAGAAAACAACCAGAAAACACCCAGAAAGACCTACATGCTGTCTGACTGATGGAACTGTTTTCCTGGCAACATTAGTATTCAAGTCCAGAAACAAGACCCTTATATTTCAGCCAGCATCCATCCTTAACTCCCACTATGCGAGCCGTTCCTCTTTAATTTGTTTCTCTCACTGCAGTCTGATAAGTACTGTACTCTCTGTCAGGACATGCCAATTTAGGTCTGTGCTTTGTTCATTGCCCTTGGAATCATAATTGGCTTGCATTGATTTGTTTTTTTATATGGGTGTGCAGTTCCTTGGACTTCTTTGATCAAGACATCGATGTCTTTTGTTTCAGACAATGGTCAATGTCCATTTCTCTCATATGGTTTCACTAATGTGTGTAGTAGTGTACACGCACTGACGCACGCACACGCACACACACATACAGTACACACACACATACTTCCTCATGACAGTCCATCGTTATCGATGATGACGTGGATGCCGGGTGCACGCACACACACAGATACTCTGCCTCATACATTTTATGACACGTTTGTTCTCTCACACTTTATTCTTCTGATTAAGCCCATAATTAGTCATTGATGACTCATTAACAAAACACAGATTTAATCTGTCTGTCTGTCTGTCTGTCTGTCTGTCTGTCTGTCTGTCTGTCTGTCTGTCTGTCTGTCTGTCTGTCCGTCCGTCCATCCGTCCATCCAGGAGAACATAGAGCTTGCTTTAGATGACATAGAGCCAAGCACATCTCTCTCCGTGGGAGTTGTAGACCAAGCATCAAGCCAAGCCCTGGTAAGGATAATATATTCTTTGCTGATTTTTACATCTTGTTTGAAAAAAAATACTGATGCTTCCAGGTCCGTTTTGACCTGCTTTAGATTTAAATAAACACTCAGGATATTACTGTAGTGTGTAGAGATATTTGCACATAACAGACTGGTATTGGTATTACTCACTCCCCTCCAAATCCCCTCAGTGCATCAGTCCGCCCCGATGAATCATGTCGCTTTCATGTTCTATTTTCTCTCTGCAATCTCTGGGTGCGTGTTTTATTCATACTATTTCATGACTTTTGTATCAAAGACACACAGACCGCAGAAGTTTTGTTTACGATGATCTTCCGACTGCAACAAAGGAAATCAATGTTTGGCTTCTGCAGCTTGTGAATTGTGCTATAGAAAACAGAAGGAGGGCACAGTGCAGAGTGTCATAGGGATCCGTTTGGTATAGAACTCCAGGGTGGTTGGTTTAAGCGCTTTACTCTTTAAAGGTTCCCTGCTCCAGTGGGGATGCTATCAAATGAATGCATCGAACCAGAGGAACATCAGACCCAAAACCAAAGACATTGATCCTGCAGAGGGAACATTCCTGTGCGTCGCAAAAGGCCAGATTCTCTGAATGTTTGGTTTGATCTGGTTCAAACTAATAGAACAGGTGACAAGGTAATTGTGGAGGTGTTCCGATTCTCCATTCTCGCTGTCAAGATAACACTGGGTTAACACAATGGTCAGGAGGCTATAATAATAATAATATTTTTTTGACAATTGTATGCCTATAATGACATGCCCAAAATAGGGATGCCAGGTTGAAAGTGGTTAAGTCATGGACATTTGAACTTCATAAATCACTATGATAATGTCATTTTCACAAGAAAATAATTATATTTAGAGTGTCTGATAATCTATTTCCAACGAGTCTCTGCAAGTTGATTTTCACACTGTACTGAAATGAATTAAATTCAACAGCTTCCTCAAAAATGTAGACAGTGAAGTTATAGCCAATGGACCAAACATGCCAAACCCACTCTATGGACTTAATAACAGTCTTTTTCCTGTTGTCTTGTCACAAAAAAAAATAAAAAAAAATAAAAATAAAACTGAACTGACAGTGTTGTACCACATATTGCCATTTTGACATCTCAGTCTGTTCTTCATCCAGACATAACAAGTCTGGCAAACACTATCTTTGGAAGAATTATTATCCCTGCTGGATAACATTTAATGTAAAAAAATAAATAAAAAACCCCACAGAAGGCAGCATCCCGTGTATGAAGAATGATTGGCAGACACCATCGCTGCTCCTCGGGATGGGGTCAGAGGGGGTCTTCAGCAGTTTAAGGGAACAAACAAAAATGGCATCCTGTGGGGTCTATGGATCTTTTCCTTTCAAATAGATCAGTGGAATCCATGCTCTGGCTGTGGAAGCGTACCTTTTCATATGGGTACAGTGCAGTATGTGAGTGAGTCTCTCTCAAAGTCTGCAGTCTTAAGCTTCGGTGAGTCATATGGATGGAAAGCGGTGTATTGCGTCGAGGCAGAGTTCTGTTTATTTTTGGTGAGACAGGCAATCCTGCTCGTGTGCAGAGGGTTGCAGCTCCAACAGAGCTTTTCATGGGGACATTAACCCACTACAACCGGGAAAGCTGTGTCATTTTACATTTTAGCTCTGTATATACAGTACCAGCATAAGGTTTTTCAGAAAACTCTAGGATTTAGACCAGTGGTTTTAGAACAGTCTCCTGGCTCAAAGCATTTTCAGGTGGGGGTCCACACGGCCAAATACATATCATTTTGGGGGGTCCTTCCTTGTCACGAATACGTTTGAGAACTACTGATTTAGAAGGCATTTGTACAATCGGCCTCAGGTCTTAGGGTCTCGGGTTAAAAAAAAAACACTCTTGATGCCTGTGTGCGTGTGCGTGTGTATGTGTGCTCATGTGTCCTTATGCATGTTATGTGTGTGTTTGACAGGTGCGTACAGGAAGAACAGATGAAGCGCGGGGTCTTTTGTGGCTGATGGAGGAAGAGGTGCTGTTGCCTGGGGCTTCAGAGGAGAAGTTGCTGAGACGTCTGTTCAGCTACTATGGGCCCGCCGAGGGAGAGAGTAAAGGTGGGCAGTGTTCAATTTACAATTTAGGCATTTAGCAGACACTCTTAATCCAGAGCGATTTACCATAAGTAAGGAAAAGACAAGGTGATACATCAAATGCATAGTAATAGTGATCTAGGATCATAGGTAAACCAAGAACCTATTATCAGTCTAAATAATATAATATAAAAAATAATAATGAATCAATTAAATAATTATTAATAATAATAATAATCTACCTGCTAGTAAGACGCCTCAGGGCAACATGCGACCTCGCCCTAAAGGGGGGGTGAGGTCGCGCCGTTACCCATAATGCAGTATGGAGTATATGGAGACCCCTGGTACCCTATGGAGATCCATGTACTGTATATGGAGATATGCTGTGAGAGCACAGACATTATTAGTTATTCGTTATGTGAAAGTCCTATGATGTCTATGACATCTGACATCATACATACAATCCCTTTTATGCCCATACATGGAGATCCCTGTCTGTAGAACCAGCCACATAGATATGTGCTGTCTTGGCCATATATGGATTCTGTTAGTGTGGTATGTGGCCGATTTGGCCTCCATATACTGTATGGGTATTCCCATATGAAGTCCTGTTAGATATGGGCTTAATATTGATGACATCAGGAAACTCCATATATGGGCTGTTAGAGTGACATCACAGTGAAGCCAGAGTGTGATGTCAGAGCGGCAAACCCATTCTGTTAGAGTGGTTCCCCTGACATCACAGTGACATCAGAGCATGATGTCAGAGCGACAAACCCATAGAAGCACAGTGTCAGGCGTGACAGACAGAGATACATACGGACAAGCTGTAACTGTTCACATACTAATCTGCGACCTACGGTTGCAATAATATGTACACTGAAACTATACATACTATAGGATGTCATTTCTACAAATGACCTGGCATCTCTACATCTAAATGACATTTTAGGGGGCGCCGCCAGCTGGCCTAGTGGTCCAGGTGCATACCACATAGGCTCTGTTTCCTGACAGCGTGTCGGGTTCGAGTCCCGTTCCCGATGACCTTTGCTGCATGTCAATCCCCATTTCCTGTCAGTCTACTGTCAATAAAGGCATAAAAGCCCCCCAAAAATAATAATACTCTTAAGTGCCACCCGTTCACCACTAGAGGGTGCCCCAGGTGCCATAGAAAATCCCATAGAGATATGCTGGTATATGCAGAAGCCCTGCAGCCATGACTTGCCTGAACACTTTCCTTTGTGCATGTACAGGAAGAGGATGAAGTTAGCTTGAAGTTAGCTATTGGCTACCAAGCATTTTAGAAGCCTTATTTTCGTCAACTTAGCCATGATTAAACCTTGCACACCTCATGCATGGGAAAAAAACAGAGAAGAATGAGCTCTAAAAAATCCAATGCAATCCTGGATTGCATTGGAGTGGATTTGTGCAGTTTGTTCACAGCTTTCAAACAAAAAAATCCGATTGGAAATCCGTTCAGGCATTCTTGAGATAATCGCCATTATGTTTTACATGTTATGTAAACAAACATGGCTGCCCTGTATGTTAGATGGGGTTGTATGGGGGTGGAACATGCAAAATCGCGATTGAAATCATGTTCACTAGATTTGATGGGGTCCAAAAAAAAAAATTTTTTTTTTAAATTTAATTTTTTTTTTTTTTTTTTTTTTTTTTTTTCAAAAACCGAACTTTTTCGGTTTTGGCATATGTAATACGTTTTAAAAAACCGAACATTTTCGGTTTTGGCACTGGACATTTTAGCCTTTGCATGGAGTCCGAAGAGGTTAGTCTCCATGATTTTTTTATTTTTTTACCTTTTTCTGTTTTAATAATTGAAGTAATGCAGTGTTTCTATATCAGGCCACACGTTGCTGCTGAAGAGCGAAAGGGAACATCACTTCTTACTGGGCCACAGCCACGGGACTGACTGGGTGGAATATGACGCCAGAGGGTGGTTGAACCACGCCAAGCAGAACCCCGCCTCTGTCAGTGCTGCAGGCATCCTGCAGGACTCCCAGAAGTACGCAACACTTATTTTATATTTTGTATTTATTTATTTGTTTATGTATGTATGTATGTACAGTATAGGTCACCGACCAGTAAGACTCCCTAATCGGGAGATAAGCGACCGTTAGGTCAGCAGTGTCCAAAAATGTGTTTGAAGAAATCGGCCTGATGGTGGTGCTAAATGGGACAGATCCATGTTGATGACATGAGTCTAGACATATGTGTACCGCTTTGTGTGATTTTAGGGCAAAATCTTTTGTGAGCTTTTTTTATACATCAACATGGAAACGATTATGACGATTATGACAAAATAATGTATGATTATCTCAAATAATTGTGATTAGACAATTATGTAAAAATTGTGACATGCCTATTTATTCATTTATTTGGAGTCTGACACAATTAGTTTGCGATTCACTTTTCTTTTCCAGGAAGAACATAAGTGCACTGTTCATGAGCCGAGGGGGAGGAGCCACTGTCCTGTCCGGGTCCATCGCCGGCCTGGAGGGCGGCTCTCAGCTGTCCCTGCGACGGGCCACCAGCATGAGGAAGACCTTCACCACAGGAGTGGCTGCCATCAAGAAGAAGTCCCTGTGCATCCAGATTAAACTCCAAGTGGTGAGAAGAGGGCACCAGGACAGTGGCTGGGACTGGTGCATAGAGTGAGACCAGAAGACTTCTGGCTGAGACTGAAATTAGGACTGGAATTAGGGTGGAGATTAGAACTGAGACCAAGGCTGAGGATGAGCTTTTTTAGGGGCTGTGTTTCAGTGTTTGTGACATTTAGACAATTCATTAGTCTTACTCGTCATGGGTGCACTCTGTTATTACATGTTTTTACATGACGATTAATTGTCACTCAAATAATTGCGATTAACGATTTAATTGTGTTTTTGTCGTTGATAATTACATTTCTGTTTGGCTTTTAGGCTTTGAAGTTGCACATGGCAGATATGACAAATAACCTAAATATACAAAGACATTATGGACATATTCGACAACTTTCTACTTAAAAAATCACATTGATAGTAGAAATAGCCGATCTACAAGCTCACAACGCGTCGCGACGCGTTGTGAGCTTGTAGATCTGCTATTTTCACTATTTTTTACAACATTCACGAATATGACGATTATGAAAAATAATCGTGATTATGTAAAATAATTGCGATTAGACGATTATGTAATAATTGTGACAGCCCTACGTTGCTTTAGCAGTGTCCTTGCCCTGCCATAGACCAATAACCAACGTTTGCCTCCTCCAGGACGCTCTGTTGGACATGGTGCGCAGGTCCAGGGTCCACTTTGTCCACTGCATGCTGCCTAAGGCGGACGCCCTGAAGGTTCTGAGTGGATCCATGTCTAAAGGGGGGGACGGTGATGTCCCAGCGGAGGGTGGGGTCTCCGGCCTCATGCAGCTGGATGCTGCGCTGCTCCGTGCTCAGCTCCGAGGCTCCAAGCTGCTGGATGCACTGAGGATCTACAGGCAGGGTGAGCTCACTGGCTGGCAGTGGTGGAAAAAGTACAGGTACTCACATTTTCTACTTAAAGGGGAAAACCACCCATTTTCAATATTGAACTATGTCATTAAAAAAAGCCCTTCTGTGTTGCCTAGAACTGGAGGATTGATTTTGGGGTTTGTATTGTAAATCACACCGGTGTGATGATGTGATTTACAATACAAACCTCAAAATCAATCCTTCCAGTTCTAGGCAACACAGAAGTGGGGAAACATTTTTTTTAATTTCCACACAACTCCTCTAATGTATATATTAATTACATTAATAGTGAATAATGACAATATTGAAAATGGGTTGTTTTCCCCTTTAAGTAAAAGTATCTGTACCTCAAAGCAGCGGTGGAAAAAGTACTGAAATATTTTATTTGAGTAAAAGTATCAATGCTGCAAAGCAGTGGTGGAAAAAGTACTCACATTTTTTACTCAAGTAAAAGTATCAATGCTGCATCTACTAGAATTAAAAATTTACTTGAGTAGCAAAAGTAGAAAGTACTCATTATGCAGAAGGTCCCATTTCGCAATTGCACATTGGCTATTTTCAAATGGCCAAAGTGATTATAGGGCTGAAGTGTTTAGTGTGTTTTATAATAATAATAATAATCACTCTACAAATTAACTAGTAACTCAAGTGTTCAAATAATTTGAGTAAAAGTACAATATTTGCCCCCGAGATGTAGTGGAGTAGAAGTAAAAGTATTGGAAAATGGAAATACTACAGTACAAATACCAACATTTTTTACTTAAGTACAGTACTTTCCACCAGTGTTGTTTGGAATGCAGAGCCACAGATACAGGCCTAGACAACCACAGTGCTTTTCAAAAGACCCCTGAATAACCTGTCCCATATCACGGAATATGTTGAATATCTCGGTTCTTCAGGACACAGTGGATCTCAACCTATGAGTCGGGACCCCCAGGGGGGTCTCCAAATTATTTTGGGGGGTCCCCAGATGATTGACTTAATGTGCAACATTCTCACTCAACAGTAAACAAACCAACATAAAGTTTAAGTGTATAGAGGATGTCTGCACATTTCTAAAGTGACAATTTAAGGACTTTTTAATACCTCTAAAATGACAAATTAAACATTGGCCAAATTGTCAAATATTAGAGGCAGAAATTGTGAAAACAGCAGATCTACATTCTCACAACGTTGTGAGCAAGTAGATCTGCTATTTTCACAGTAGAACCGTGTTATACAATGTAATGCCTCAACTCTTAGTGATTGTAGGGTGGGGGGTCCCCAGTTAAAATATGATTATTTTGGGGGTTGCGGCCTAAAAAGGTTGAGAACCACTACTTCAGGATGGTCTCTCTCTCTCCACAGGTTACCCTGATCATATGGTGTTCTCCGAGTTCCGGCGACGTTTTGACGTGCTGGCACCGCACCTCACCAAGAAACACGGCCGAAATTACATAGTGAAGGATGAGAAGCGGGTAAGTCAGTCAGAAAGTGGGAGAGAGAGAGAGAAAGAGAGACAGAGACAGACTGAGACAGAGACAGAGACAGAGACAGAGAAAGGGGAAGAATGATTTATAGCTCTCTTAGGGGGAGGACAGAGAAGATTAATAATGTGAAGAGGTAGTGTTCTCCCACTCCCCCTGTGGTCTGACAGCAGCCACTGACAGGGAAATAAACCTCCATTCATCAGAGCCGTTGTAATGACCTGATCAGCTTAATTCCGTTCAGAACGGGTACATATTATAGTGCATTATTATTTTATGCTTTAACTATTGAAAAATAGCAGATATACAAGCTCACAGCGCGGCACCGAGTGCCGCGCTGCGAGCTTGTAGATCTGCTATTTTTGAAAAATCTTGAAAATTTGAATTTGGACCCGATTCTATAAGTGTCTTTTGAATCCTTCTAAGATTTCTTGAAAAACCCTATGTTTCTATGTCAGCAATCTGGCTAACCATCGTCAAAGAAAAGGTCCTTTTCACTTAACTGGAGCTCAGTTAGTCTGTTCTTGAGAGACTACTATGTCAGTGGTTCTCAAACCTTTTCATGTGAAGGACCCCCAAAATGATATTTATTTGGCCACGGACCCCCATCTCAAAATATTTAGTTCCGGGGACCACCCAGAAGCAAAATTTGAGTTACAAACGTTCGCTTTAAAAATACACATATTCAAAGATTTGCACACATTTTCACGACTTTTTCAAAAATAGCAGATCTACAAGCTCGCAGTGCGGCACTCGGTGCCGCGCTGTGAGATTGTATATCTGCTATTTGTCACTGGTTAAAGCATTAAATAATTCTAGGCCTAAATGGGTTAATTCCAGCTGCATCATGCCTGTTACCGAGGCAGATCAATAGGAAGTGTAGACAGGAAATGCCCACTAATTGCATTGGGGTTAAGAGCTCGCAAAATACAGTCCCAAGTATTTGGATCGTATCTGCTTAATATTCAGGGCCATGACAGCTAACTAGCTAGATTTTTGCCTCAACGATTTGCCAGGGAAGGACATCAATACTGTATTGCATTTGGAGATGCAACAGTGAGACAGTCTGATAGTTCTGACATTTTCATGAAATGCAACCTGTGGAGGGAAGCTGCTAATCGTCACTGTCGGGCAGAAACCTTGTATCTCCAAGTTTCAAAGTATTTTTTTTTTCGTAAAGTAAAACCCTGCTTCATCACACAAGACTGTCGCACACTTCGCGATGCGAGGTGTTGTGTGCTTGTAGATCAGCTATTTTCACTATTTTAAATCATTTTTTTAAAATGATAAATACAAAATGAACGGTTTTGGACGTACGAGGTTTCCACCCGACAACAACGTAATGTTCCCTCCCTTGGAGGTAAACTTCCAGTGAGGGGGAGCAGTGTGTTGAGACCTGTAATGGTGAGAAAGAAAAACACTAAACCTCGTCTCTAGACAGGAACGGGAAAGAGTCAAAGAATGGGGGTGAGGGAGTGAAAAAAAAAAGGAAACCTTTTTCCTCCCCCTGTGTCAGTGTCTTGGGGCTGCGTTTCTGTGGAAACGGTGGCAAACAAAAGCCCCTCAGTGCTCGCCACTAACCTCTCCTTGTGTAATCTAGATATGGTCTTTCAGGCAGGGGGGCTCTAGCAGGGGGGGGCAGAGGTACAGGCAAACACGCACCGATCTAAACACAGCCTGGTAAATGGGACCGGGAAAGGCCTCTGTACGGACCGCGCGTGTTAATGGCTGCTACGGCACCGACACCACTAGAGGGGTGAGAAATAAGCCTGGAGCAGCTGGATTCTGGTGTTGTCTACTATGGTCCGCATTTTGATTCTCTCTGGGTGCTTAATGCCTTTGAGAAGGAAGCGTGTCAGGGAATAGATTTGAGTGAAATGGAGGAGGTGTAGCTCGATGTCAAGTAATTCAGGATGACACGCAGAGGGATCTGGGGGCCGCTGAACCAAAGTACAGTGTTAACTAAAGCTCCGGGTCTGGGTGCATCCGAGGTTTGAGACGTGCGCGTGTGTGTGTGTGCGTGTGTGTGTGTGTGTGCGCGCGCGCGCGCGTGTGTGTGTGTGTGTGTGTGTGTTGTTGTTGTTTTTTTTTGTCCAGGCAGTGGAAGAGCTGTTGGAGTCCCTGGACTTGGATAAGAGCAGCTATCACATGGGTCTGAGTAGGGTGAGTACTACTCTCCTCCGCACTAGCCATTCAGAAGTCAGAACAGAACTTAACTTTGCAATTTAGGCATTAGGCTAGCAGACACTCTTATTGACAACAATAAGACACCATTGACACCAAGACAAGATTGACTTGTGCAAAATCAGAGTAAGCAGAGTAAGCATAAACCCTATTAAAAAAACAACAGAGTTGTAAAGTCAAGTAAAGTGCAAAGAGAACATTGTAGCGCTTCAAAGAAACTAGGATACAAGGTAAACATGACACCTATAGCCTCTGTCTAAACAACATGGTATCTAAATAACATTCTTAACATTGCCGTCAAGCAAAACGAATCGAAATAACAAAAACTCATGAACAAGAAATAACAAACATAGATCTACATAGTATAACTAGCATCACTCAAAAAGGTGACAAGGAGAGAGGAATGCTATGGGGTGAGGTGGAGTCTGAAGAGGTGAGTTTTCAGACTGTACACAGTTTGGGAGCCAGGAGGAAGAAGAGTCTATAATGTGTGGAGTATTGTCCAGGGAGTTTTAGGGGGCGTTAGAATAGGAGAGAGTGTTTTCTACTGGTGATTCAGTCCGAGTGTATCAAAGGGTGCGCTCGTTTTAATGTCCACGACATTGCAAGCGGCGCGAAGGCCAGCGGACCGCCGCAGGCGCGAGTGGCCGCGAAGAGCGGGCCAGGGCCGCGCGGCCGGCGGAGCGCCGCGCGAGTTACGAAGCCATGGTGAATGCAATCGTTATATTTATGCCCAGGCCGTAAGGCCTGGGCAAGCCCACGATAAACGCCCGCGCAGTCCACCCGGTGCGCATTTCCGAACGCACCCTTTGATACACTCGGACTGAAACACCAGAGGAAAACACCATCCCGTTAGAATAGCTGATGAGTGGGGTCGGTCATATCATGTCCAGAAGGTACGGGGTGTCATGCCCTTGACTGTCTTGTAGGCCAGTGGTTCTCAACCAGTGGGCCAGGGACCACCAGTGGCCAGGTGGTCCCCAGCTAAATGATGGAGAGTTGGTAACCAAATTGACAGATCTTTAACTCTTGAGAGCGTAACATTTAAATTACGGGTCCATTTGGTTTAATTTTACACTCTCAAGAGTTCAAAGTATTGTTAAAAATCTGCAGTACTTAATTTACAAGAAGTCCACACAATTAGAGATGTAGAAGAATTTGTATTTTGATCAACATTTGCCTGTTATCTCTACATCCATGCTATCAATACAGCATGGAATTGTGGACAAAATCGTATCCAACCACATTTTGGGGTCTGAGAGGCTAAATCTCATCAAATGGTGGTCCATGGCTCAAATTAAGAATAAATAATGGACTTTGATATGAAAAAGGTTGAAAACCACAGTTGTAGGCCATCGCCAGTGTTGTGTACTGGGTGTGGGCAGCAACCCATAACAAATCACTTACAGTACAATAAACCTTCCTTTTGTCTGTTGGAGAGTTGCCAGGCACACTGCCATCTCTTCCAGTTTATTCCATCTGACAGGCAATAGCCTGCTCACAGCAGTAAACAAAACTCAAAGACTTTACTTCATGAGTCATTTTGCACTTCCTGTTTCATTTGTTTGTCCTTGACAAACAGTTTGTCATCACTTTTTAGGGAGTTCTCGAGTGTCACCTGTTCTGCTAGTCTTTGGATCACAGATCATCAGAGGCTCTGCCTAAGCCCATCATTTTGTATTCATAATCTTACATTTTTCAGAGTGGTACTTGTAGACATTTCACACTGCTGGCCGTACTCAGATTTAATCCCATAAACTGGAAAGTGGCCACCAGCCAAAGAAAGATCATTATAAACCCCACTAGGTTAAAAATGGATCTCATTCTCTCAGTTACAATATGTGTACTGTACTGGACATTATGCACACAGATTGACCATAAACACAACACTTTTATTGTAGAAAAAACACAGACCTTTAAGGCCAGTCCACACCAATGCAACTCCTTGCAACCATAATCCCCAATGGCAGTTGCAAGGAGTTGCATTGGTGCAGTGACTGCAGTCTGGCCATTATCCTCAGACCAAAACATTATTTCATTTTTCAGCAATAAGTATAGTTTGTTCTGTATGCCTTTCAGGTCTCTTTTTAAGGGTGTGCGAAGATGGCTGATGAAATGATTTGGAAGCAGATGATGTTGACATTGTGGTTTGAAGTGCAAATTTGATTCAGAAGTAGTTGAGCACTCCTGTGACATCTTGGCAACCCCTGTCTTACTAGCAAGCCAATTATGATGGCAATATCCTCACTGCAGTGGAATCAACGCTTAGATAGGATAACCCTATTAGGATAAAACTGCACGATTTTGTCTACACTCATTACAATGTATTCGTCCTCCATCGTGTAGTGGCTTTCAAAGTGGCAAGTATACACACAGTATGGGTAAAATACTCAGGAATTAGCTAATGGTCTCCCTTTCAATAAGGGTCTTCAGCGTAATCCCCTGTGCCGTTTCACTGCTCCCTTTACTCTGACATCCGTCACTGAACGCATCACTCCCCCATACTGCTTCAGAGATTCTCCCCCTACTTGAGGGTACTCTGTCATTTGCAGCATCTTTCCTGTTAACAGATCACCCATAGGGGTTTGGTCATTTATAAAGCACTGGAGCTAGGCTGGAGAGCCTTGGCTTGAGACAGATCTCTCATCATCATCCATTCATTTTAGTTGCTCGCGGTGCTTGTGTCTCGAAGGCACTCGCCGTACCTAATCCCTGTGAGGGATCGACAGGCCTGTCCTGTGATCCCTTTACTATTTCTAGGTTTAACTGTTTAGTTACCTTTGCCCCAAATGAAACGGGTATATTGCTGATTGTGAGAGATAATAACTTAATCACAGCGTCCTCGATCAGATAAGACTCTCTTGGCCACGGATTACGGGGTTTCATATTGATTTACCGATTCGGTGCACTTCAGAGGTGCCCCGTTTCTTCATTGTGTTTTTACACCAAATGACCATGGATGACCTCACCTCTGGATGTCCATCTTGGGAGCAATTATGCCAGGGGTGGGCAACTTTGATGATGGAGAGGGCCACTATATTTTCACATACACTCCAAAGAGCCGCATATACTGTTAAAAATAGTAAAAAAATAGCCGATCTATAAGTGTGTTGTAGATCTGCTATTTTTGCTAATAATTGGAATCTGGATTGAATCCTGAAAAGTAAAACATTTATTTAATTTCAAATGCATTTATATGTTCTTATGTTAGCGTTATTATGAACTTAAATACAAATACAATGGACATAAAAAATACTAGTCATTAAGCTACTAATATAGATAGACTCAAGCAATTAAAGTGAGTCATGTTTGCATGGTTGGAATTGTAATAGCTGAAATCAATACTATATTAGTATTCCAATATTAACCAGCGGGGCCACATTAAGTGAAGGGCCGCCAGTTTCCCATGTATGAATTCTACCCTTTGTGATGAACTGAAATGATGTATGATGTACTCATTTATACTGTATCCAGTGACAGTTGTGTGTGTGTGACACAGTATATAATTAATAATATATAAAACTAGCCATAAAGTGTGTGTGTGTGTGTGTGTGTCCTACTCTAGCTGTTCTTCAGAGCTGGGACCTTGGCTAAATTGGAGGAACAGCGGGATGAGCAGACTAAACGTAATATAACCCTGTTCCAAGCTACATGCAGTGGCTACCTGGCACGACAGGCCTTCAAGAAGAGAAAGGTAGGCATGGCTTGTTATCACTAATATCAAAAGACTTTCATTAAAGTGTGTGTGCGAGTGTGGGCGATATCAGCGGTTGTTTTTATTGACAAGAAGTGCATTTTACAGTACATGACGACCATACATTTGTACATACCTTTTGTATCCGTCAAAAGGAGAAAACACAAATCAGAGAGCTCAGTTATTTCCATTGTGATTCAGTTTTAGAGGTCCAAGTCTGCCAACATTATTTATTCATGGAAAATGCATTATTATCAAAATGAGCGGTTTACTGTTTAAGTGGCTTTTTAAAGGACAACTTTAGTTTTTTACAACAAGGGTTCATATTTTAGATTGTAATTAAAGAATATAAAAGATGAGTGTTAAAATTATTTCATTTACTTCTTTCTATTGTTTTAGGGATTCTTATTTCAGTGGTTGGGGGCATGCGTACAAGTGGCTAAATATGTAATTTTACACAGAATAAGCCCATTCCCAAGATACAACGCAACGTTTCATGGTTGGATGTGACTTTGGTGTTTGGTGAAGTGTTACTGTAAATAGCAATAAAGAAACTGCTGTCTTATTGGGTGGGTCTAAAAAGACATACAGTATTAGCCACTTGTACGCATGCCCCCATGCGAACGCATGCCCCACATTTTAGCACGGTAAACGCGATAAAACAATAGAACGAAGCAAATGAAAACATTTTAACACTCACTTTTTCTTTTCTCTAATTACAATCTAAAATATGAACCCTTGTTGTAAGAAAACAAAGTTGTCCTTTAAGGGCCTGAGTTTTCGGAGGCCTTGAGGACGTGAGAGTTTGCTCCGCTATTAGACTGCTAGTGCTGACTAGCCCCGATGTATGTCTGCATGTCCATCTCCTTACACTTGAACTACTTGCACTCAGATCCATTAGTCTAACCCGTCCTCCACAGCGTCCTGAGCTAGCCAATCAGCATGCTCACAGGGATCATGTGCTGATGTGACAAGTGAACCTTACATACTGCTGACACGCTGCTTCTCTCCATCCTCCATGTACACTATGTCTCACTCAATGTAATAATGAGCCAGCAGAGGGGAAAAAAGTAGAAAAAAGTTAATTCAATCAACTTCTCTTTCGGTGATGTCAGTGAAGCCGATTACTAACATTAACACATTGTTATGACTATATATTATAGGCTGCAATAGAATATAATACAGTATCTTATGTAGTGCAGGGGTCTTCAACGTTTTCAAGCCAAGGACCGCTTAGCTGAGAGAGAGATGAAGCAGGGACCCACACAACATAGATTCCATAATATAGTTTAGTTTCATTGTTTGACAGCACAATCATCAGTGTATTTTGGATTCATGGCAATTTGTGTTTTCATATATTTAACCAC
Organism: Nannobrachium achirus; assembly: GCF_963921795.1. NCBI lineage: Eukaryota > Metazoa > Chordata > Actinopteri > Myctophiformes > Myctophidae > Nannobrachium > Nannobrachium achirus. The sequence continues at coordinate 32,452,585 of NC_137826.1, forward strand.
TTGAACCGTCAATACTTAATAATCTTGACCTTTCACTCTATTTAGTCTGCTCTTTTTTCCCTCTAAACCAAACCTCTTTGCCGAAAATAGCCGATCTACAAGCTCACAACGCCTCGCAGCGCGAGCTTGAGCTTGTAGATCTGCTATTTTTGGCTATAGTTCTCAGAATATGGACACTAGGGTTCAAGTTGTTAATATAAAAAAGGATTGGAAGATTTGGAGGACCCCCTGGAGTAACTCCGAGGACCCCCTAGGGGTCCCGGACCCCCTGTTGAAGACCCCTGCTGTAGTGTCTTAGGAGTGGCTTCTGTACCGCTGACATGATCTGATTTTTGTTCCCTTTTAAACCCACATACTGTATAGCAACGCAAGCAGCTTTTGAGTAATGGGTGTTGGTTGAAAATGGTAAGCCACGAAAGGCCACAGTGTTCCTCTTATTAAAACCCATTTAGGCCTGAACACATTATGACGCAATATTTTATGCTTTAAATATATAAAAAAAATAGCAGATATACAAGCTCACAGCGCGGCACCGAGTGCCGCGCTGCGAGCTTGTAGATCTGCTATTTTTGAAAAATCGTGAAAATTAGAATTTTGACCCGATTCTATAAGTGTCTTTTGAATCCTTCTGAGGTTTTTGGAAAAAACCTATGTTTCTACCGTATGTCAGCAATCTGGCCAGCCATCGTCAAAGAAAAGGTCCTTTTCACTTAAATGCAGCTCAGTTAGTCTGTTCTTGAGAGACTACTATGTCAGTGGTGCTCAAACCTTTTCATGTGAAGGACCCCCAAAATGATATTTATTTAGCCACGGACCCCCATTTCAAAATATCTAGTTCCAGGGACCACCCAGAAGCAAAATCTGTGTTACAAACGTTCGCTTTGAAAATACATACATTCAAAGATTTGCACACATTTTCACGACTTTTTTTCAAAAATGGCAGATCTACAAGCTCGCAGCGCGGCACTCGGTGCCGCGCTGTGAGCTTGTATATCTTTTCACTGGTTAAAGCATTCAATCATTTCTAGGCCTAAATGGGTTAAGTTCAAAGGTCATTATTCACACAGAGCGGCAGACCAAGGACCTGGGTGCTCTCTAATCTGTGGGAAATGGCAGGAAGTCAGCAGTAAGGAACCGTGTGAGCTCGCTGACAGCTCTACCGTTACAAAATCCATTAGCTAAGGGGCCTTTTTTTTTTTCCTCCCTCTGAGCCCTCCCACATCTTTTCTTGTAAATGTATCTCTAATGGAAAGATAAGAGTCACTTTATTTTACTCTGTAACTTATTACAATTTTAGTTTTTCTAATTTCGCCTCAGGGCGACAAGCGACCGGTCGCGCCATGCCTTGGCCATCTGGTCAAAGGGATTTGGTTCCCCTGGCATCACAGGGATCTCCATATCTCCATATATGGGCATAAAGGGGATTTGGTTCCCCTGGCATCACAGGGATCTCCATATCTCCATATATGGGCATAAAGGGGATTTGGTTCCCCTGGCATCACAGGGATCTCCATATATGGCAATAAAAGGGATTTGGTTCCCATGACATTACAGTGATGTCAGAGCGTGAGAGTCAATCAGCAAAAAAGACAAGCGTTTTTCTTTTGAACCATGTACAGTATAAGAGACCCCTATTCCTACCGCAGAAAATTAAATGAGAATTTACAATGTACTCAGAAAAGGCCATACAGGTTTGACAGAAGAGCTTGCAGTCAACAGAAAAATGACAAAGCACACAAATTTAAATTGTCTTTCTTTTCATGATGCATTTCCACTGGTATTTTCTTCACCTTTGGTTGCACTGCTGTAATCCATCAGCATCAAAAATGGTACATAAAAACAATGTTGTCTACACAATAATACTAGTAAACCAATGCATCAAAGCAGACATACAGCACCTGTTGTCAGACTAATATCCCTGTGCATATTGTAAAACCTGCCGTTGTGTAAAGTTACACTGGTGTCATTACGTTCGTCTGAAAGATAAATACAATATGCTGACAGAGTGTATAAATTCACCTTTCTTCCCCATCAAATTTGGTGCCTTATTATACAAAATCCACCACCTCTCCAGCAGAGTAATTGGACAGGACCAGTGAAGTGGTA